>NW_009941279.1:48730-93196 GCF_000696875.1 Nestor notabilis | reverse complement strand
TAGGGAAAGCTTGTGTCACCTCTGTGCTGTCCATCCCACCCTATGGACTACTGGAGGCCACAATAACTGTGGTACATGCTTGGGTAAAAACCCTGTACCTACAGGGTGGAAGAAGGGGACATGTATAGATCAACATTCATCGGAAAAGAAAAAGTGAGGGGGAACTTGAGGAAAGTGAGATCTTGGCTAGCAGCAAATTTGAGCCTTTCTTTCTTGCTGATATATATGTGCATTGCCTATAGGGCTGTAAGGAAAAGGCTCATTGTAAGCCTGAGAAACACCAACCTCAGAGAACACAGTTTGTATCCTATGGAGAGAAAAAAAGGCTTGAGAAGCATTGCTCTGAGCAATGGAATGAAATAGGGACTGGTTGTTGCAGAGCAGTGTTTGCAGCCCATGGCCAAGTGCCCAACTACATGGGATACCTACATTACATTTTAAATGTCTTGCACCTATATCTTAAAAACTAGTAACATGGGTGTTACAGATTGCTCATGCCTTCCTTCACTAGTACACCAGAGCTTTTAGACACTCTAATACCTGAAGGTTGCTCAGATGGTAGCTATATGCCACTTGCCTTCCTCATCATCTCTGAAAGGCTTTTCCTGTTGACAGACAGCATTTCGCATTAGCTTTCCTTGGCATTTTCTTATTCTACCTGTGAATGGCTTCGCTGGGTGGCATGGCATCTCCTGTGCCTCTCTCGCTAAATCCCTTGTTGGAGTATAGCCTCATTCCAGTATTGCTCTTTGTTAGCAGTCAGTGGGGCTTTTGTATCTCCAACAATAGCTAACACGGAACCATGTCAAACACAGTTTTCCATGCAAGCACACAAAAGACTTGGTGAAAAACAGATTATAAAGTACAAAACCCATAATAATCTTAGTCATATTCCACAACGTAAATTTGCTTTAATCTCTGAAGGACAATAGGGTTGTCATGGTATATGGTGAAAATAAAAGAAACTTAATATTGCATAAACTTCCTTTTTTCTTCTGCTGGTTTGTCTCAGAACTGCTGCAACAAATCCTGTGTCTGAGAAATCATCCAGTATGACTAGACCTTGGATTCCTGCTTGTAGATGAGCTTAGAGGAGAATGTCCAAGATTTTTGAAGCTGAAAATTAAAAAATGAATAGCGGTGAGAAGCTAGATCTCTCAAAGCTCATGTATAGTGTTTCAGAATGCTTCACAAAGCTTATATATAATTCCAGTTAGCATATAAGATGCTCATATGGTAGTATGTGGTTTCCTTTGCTGTTCCTTTGCAGCTGGTGAAGCAGGGAGAAAAATCAAGTCATAAGCATGTTTTAACCTCTAAATTTCACTATACCTGTAAAACAAGAGGTTGCATTAACCTTTGCAGGAGGGAGTAATAGCTGATAATTTATATGTGCAATTTGAGGAAAGCACAGTTCCATGGGGTGATTACTGCAATAAATAACTGAAGTAGAACACCCTTGTCCTAACATAAACCCAACTTCATTTCTCCCACTACTGTGCATGAAGAGCCTGATCTGGGGCTGGGATGGTGTGGGGGAGGGAAGGAAGCTAGAAGAGAAGCATGTGTAACCTTCCTATGGAAGTCAAAGAGGTCGGAAAGTAAGAATTTAAGATCCAATAGATGGGATCCCAGCTTATTCTGCAGTAATGTCAGTGATGTTCTCATGTTGTGACAAGTAAAATTAGAGAGGCAGTAGCAAAGGTACACGTTCCAGAGAAGAATTTGCTGGTGATATGGAGAAGCAGTTGCAAGGTTGCTCCACAGCATAGTGAGGTGGAGCACTTGACAGGATGTCTCTACCACCTCTTCTTTATTCTCTACCATGTCTGCATCTGACTGTGCTCATTCCAAGGTCCTTGTCATGCCCTCACTTCAGCCATGTGCGCTCAGGGACTTCTTGGCTGAATTTCTCTGGCATTAACTCCTGCAGGGTGGCAGGAGGGATGAAAGCAGATAATCTCTCTGGTGGGAACAAAGTCTACCATGAAAAGCTTCAAAGGTCAACAACAGCTTGAGTCCCACCTGGAAGCCCAAAGGCAGCCAGCTCATCTGGCTCAGCAGCAAGGGGACATGCTCTGAACAAAAAGTTCTGCCTACCAGGCAGGCAGCCATTGTCTTGCCTTCCAAATCACCTCCAAGGGCAGCCTTGAATGGGGCTTGCTGTTGTATTCTGAAGCAGCAGTTGGAGGAGGAATTATACCATGTTTCTCATCCAAAACTGCCTGGCCCAGCAAATGCATATGAGTCTTCTCTTTGGTTTTGCTGCCAACAGAACATCCAGCAAATTCCATGAACTCTGAGCTCAATTTATAAACCCCTGCCTTTGTACTCTCAGCCCCTTGATTTGTGGCTGCTACCCTGCTCTCTTGCCTTCACCAGCAGTGACCCAGCCAGGCTGCCCTCACCCAGACAGACCTCATTATTCCTGTTGCTATTATGGTAGAGCTTAGGTGACTGTGATGACTGTGATTATATATAAATTTTTTTGTTTAAAACCTACCAATAGATATCTAGTGGACTTGTTCCACTGGACTCCCTGTAGACATAATGAACATCTCTAGCAGAGAATTACCACACTGCAGATGAGGTAGCCTATAGGCTTAGCCCTCATCATGCTTCTGGATGTATAATCAAAGAGAAGTTGACAGAGAAATTAGAATTGAATACAGCAATGATTTATTGGTTTTCTGCCCACAGTGAAGATTTTTTTAACTTCAAATATTTTCTCTGCTGAAAATCAACATGTGCACTTCATTTTCCAGGTCCTAACATATTTTAAAACTCTGCAGTAAGAGTTTTGGAAATATCACAAACTCAAAATAAACTCTCATGCTACTTTTTATTTTTGTCAAACAACTATTACTGAGACATAACCCACCTGACAAATACTTCAAGATTTTGTTCCCCCAAAGTGTATTTTTCAGTACATGAGCTCTTCAGCTAAAAAAAAGCCAGACCACAAAACACTCCAAAAGTCCCCAGCCTTCTCCATGTCTGAAATGGTAACACTTAACTCTGTGTGAAAAAGAACTAACATCTCTTAGTCCTCAGGGTGGAGATTCATATACCTTGTACCAGTCAAATAATCAGTCTGAGAGATCCCATTACTGTCTGGCTTTTCCCTCCTCCTTGTACTGTTTGCTGCATTGTCAGTTGTTCTGGTCCATTCACAACACTGCAGTTCAAACTGCACTGGTGAAATAAAAAAGGTTAACATATCTTTTTTTTTTTTTCCCCCCTCTTTTCTATCTTCCCTATTCCGGCTGTATTTCACTCACTACTTATTGAGCATGGTTGAGACTGCAGTTACCTGGTACAGAACTATGTATCTGCATTCTTTTTGTACCCCAAATGACAGAGTTCTATGCTAAACCAAGGTACTGTGCACAGATGTTAACTATCAATGTCTGCAATCAGCACTTTATCACATTAATTCAAGTGGCAAAGGTTAAGTTGCTAAGAATACAGAATGGTATGAAAAGATGTTACCTACCATCTGGTCTTTTCAAGGATTTTTTTTTTAGGCTGAAGTTTGGATTCACATGGAGAGAAGTACAGAAACTGGATGGCCTACATAGTGTAGATGTTCAAGCTCTGAGTATATCTGTATGTGGGAACTAGTGGGTGAAATAAATAGTAAAAGTCGTTTGTGAGGCAGATGGCTAGCTTAACTTCTGCAATCTGCTATTGTGATGATAGCGAATGGTATAGAAGGTTTAAATCACTAACAGAATTGGGTCTTCAAGCCCTAAGGACAATCCATGTTCTGTTGTCTGGTCCAGTATACCTGGTGGAGTGCATGAGCCTGTTGTGAGGAAAAAGCATAGCTGTTGACAGGTGATTTTAGTGGAGCTGACAGCAGTGTATGGAAAAAAAATATATTGACCTTCTTAGATGTTGTTTCTATCTGTGCCTGCTTTCACAAGAGTTAGGGAGCTGCTCTTACCATACTCACTGCTTCTGCGCTTCATTTTCCAGCAGTCCCAAACTGTGTCCTCCAGTAACTCATTTTCTCATGCACCTGCCTAGCTACATTTATTCCATCTGTTTGCTGCAGGAAGTGGATTGTGCTGGAAAAGAAGTATTGGTGCAGGAGTTAGGGGCTTTAGGTCATGAATGATGACATGTGGGAATATGAACAGCTTCATAAGCTAATTCCAGATCCAGAAATGAGCTCTGGACCAGGAAGCAGTCAATGCAACCATGGGAGGGTAGTGCAGGGTCCAGGTTAATGAACTTTTCTGAGAAATAGGTTAAATTCTTTTAATTTTGAGAGACCTTGCACAGACCTGGGAATTTTCAGAGGCTTTATAATGTTGCTTGGAGCCTAAATGTCAACTTGGATATTTGGAAGTTTTTCCTCTCAATGTTTTCTAACTTCTAGTAGCCCATAAATGTACTTTGCTGTTTTTGCTGATTTGCGTCTGTAAACAGCAGCTAGGAAATAAGTAGCAGAAGCCACAAAAGCCTTGGTCACACTCTACTATAAGTAGATGCCAATTGTTTTGTAATTAACAGCTGGGTAAGTGAAAGTCTTTATTAGGACTGAAGAAACTGGGATGAGAGTAAATTGCCTGGATGTATTTCATAAGATAACAATGCAACAATTTTTCAACTAAAAATATATTAAAAATCCTTTGTATTTACATGATCCCACCATTTAGGTAAATCTTTTTTCCTCACTATTCTTTTTAATGAAGACGCAAAACCATTAGAAGTTATCACCTACATAAGTAATAGGAAGATAGCAGAAGACTTGCTGTGCGAGAAGCTGATCCACTGGAGGCAAGCAGGCCTGTGTCTTTGCTCACAGCATCTCCAGGTTCCTATCCTGGGTGACAGAAAACACAGTGAAGTTGGTTAAATTACCTCAGATTTATGGCTTAATAACAAGGCTTTTACTTAAAGGAGGAGAATTGTTATACGTGCAGTTGTGACTTTTTCTTTCAGGAAGCCTTTTCTTGTTGGCTGAGTCGCTATATTAAGATGGTTTGACAATATGCTGCTCACAAGCCCCTGTCAGGACATGCTGTCAGTCATTTTACTTTCTCTCTGCAGGCATACTTCAAGATGATGAAAAGCTTCATCAAAGCCAATAGGACTTGCATGAAGAGCTATGGTAATTAGATCATTTCCTACATAAAGCTACTTTTACTCCTATATTTTTCCAAGATCTTGTATTGTCTCTACAGAATTACCGATTATTATCTTTTCCGATAGGAAAGGCATGTTCAGTACCACAATTATGCTCTTTAGCAGGGATTTACATTAAAACATCAGGTCTACTTGTTTCGCCTTAGTTTCCCAATAAAAAAGAAAATCATCAGGAAATTGAGTATTTCCTGGAAAGTTATTTTTTAGCATTTGTTTCTTGCTCTCTCTGGAGAGGTAAAACAGCCTTGTTTCCAATTGTGGGACAATTTGTGTAATGCAGCAGGATTTCTAGATTTATCATCTTGCATTTTGTTTAGCTCATGACAAAAACATTTTGTTGTGAGGAGAAGTAAATGCATAGTGATAGAGACTTGAAAGGGATGTGGGTCGTTTGGGGGATTTTTTTAGCTTGCTGAATTTACATTTTGTGCACAGTTGAAGATTTACTCTGGAAGGATTTGCAGTTGAGGTATTTGAATTGTTGAGAAGTGAGGGAGGGGTACTGGGGCACACGGGATTTTAACCATCAGGTTTGCACTGGTGAGAAGTAAAGATTGGCTATTTTTTATTAAAAAAGTTTGTCCAGGTGGCAGGCTGCGTGTGTTCAAATGCTGAATATTTCCTTCTGCTCACTTGACATAATACTGACTTTCACAACTGAATTTTTTCTGTTGCTTTATCCCACAAATACTGCATGTTTTTTTAATGGAAGTTGTTACGTAAAGCTAAAATTAGTTTAGATAGTGTCATACTTTTGGAAGGAAATCTGAATGCTGTTCAGTAGAAGTGACATTTGGTTATACTGGAGCGAATGAATAGATGATGTTTTAAATGCCCCAGTGGAACATGAATACCGACATTTTGATTAATGTCTTTGTCATGGGCAAAGATTATTTAGTTAATGATTTGCAGTTTCCTCTGCCTGGCTCTAGGAAAAGCATGCCAAATCCCAGGGTGAAAGGGAGGAACCAAGCAGCTTGAAGTCTTTGGTTTATTCATGTGTCTTCAGCATGTGCCCAAAAGCTCTTCTGGATCACGCCTGAAGCTTGCAGGGGAATAAAGCTCATGAAACATTTGAAACAAAAACATCTCTTATTCATACTAGCTGATTTACAGGGCTCAAAAGCTTAAAAGAACAGTGAGGGTGTGTGGACATGGCACAAGTTGGTGCTAGCTCGTGGTGCTCCTTCCAGGCTAGAGCCCCTGCCACTGCTGGATGTCAGCAAACTCTGGACAATGAAATGCAATCTCTGTGCTAAGCTTAGAGGTGTGACTTGCACCTCTAAATGAACTTGCAAGTTCATTTTTTGCAAACCTGTACCAGCTTAAGAGCAACACAAGTGTTTCTGCTCTGTGTACTGAGATGGTGGTGTTGAAGGGCATGATGCAGTGTTGTCCTGGCTGCTGCCTCTGCCAGTGGGGCTGCAGAGCTAACAGCATCAAAGCCAGCAGCAGGGGTAGTACGATGGAGCAGCAGTGGCCTTGTGGTGGGGTAAAGAAGTGGCAGTGTTTCTGAGTTATGTGGGACAACAGTCCCAGTGGAGAGGGCAGAATGTGCTCCAATGGCAGGACGGTGCCATCAGCATGCTGCTGGTTTACTCAAAATGCTCAAAAAGAATGATAAAATGTTTGGGACCATTATTCTAAATGCTTTTATCAGTAGGGATCTTACTGAGCACTTTCATGAGTAAAACCAGCTGTGATAATTCTGTATATGTGAAAGAGCAGCCCTGTTCATGGTGCCATTTTTAGTTTCAAAGCTAATTTTGAACAAAACACTTCAGTGTTTACATGTGAAGCTCTTTGTAGGCAAATTTATTTTTCAAGTCCTGTTGTGTAAAACCTGTCCCCTTCTGTTCTATACGCACATTGTATTTTTCCTTTCCTCCCTCTTCCATTCATAGCTTTCACAAAGACTGAAATGGAAGAAGCCATTAAAGGTTTAAACAACTTTTTAAATTATCTTAACATGTTCGGAAACCTTGCCAGATTTACCCTTTGGAAGGTAGTAAAATAATTTTGAATAGAATGTGACCAGATAAAATGAATATGATTTTATTATTCATGAATACTTTAACCTGAATGCTTTAGTGCCTACATCTTTCTATTATATTAAATTATGGTGAACATAAAACTGTCACACTGGGGTTTGTAAATTGATATTCCCTATGGATTCCCCTTATGTTTTTCTATAGCTATCCCTGCTGCTGCTAATGGAATCAGTCCTTTGATACCTTTTCCCTTCTAGTTACTTTCTACCTCTCTATTGACTCCTTCGAAGCTTCCTGTCTGGTTGGGAGGTTAGCTACCTTTTTTCACAGCAAATAACCCTTATGTATTCCCACCCACATGTGTACTTTTGTATCTGGCTTGCTCTTTCATATTTCTCTTTTTTCCTAGGTTTTCTCTGGGCAATGTTTTTTTCCCCAGGCATCACACTTCAGGGTATAGTTTCAGAGTGATGCTCAGATATTTAGGTGAGACTCCCATTAAAGTTAATGAGACATGTGGCTAAATGCCTGTGCACTGCATTAACAATACCCTTTACTGTTTATTGTCTGGCTTAGAGAAAAGGTCACATTGGTTCCTTACTCCTAGTTCTGGATCTTTACCTTTTTCTTCGTATCTTAGAGGTCACTGAAAGAGAAGAATGTAAGGCACTGGGCCTCGCAGTGCTTATTTTTTTAGCTGGCAATATTGTTCCGTTAGCTCCACTTTTTATATGGAGCTATAGAAATTACAGACTTAAGAGGAGCTTTTATCCCAAATTGCGAAAAGCACAGCAATGACAAGTTATTGCTGAAGCACCACAGATTCAGTACGGTGCTTTGTGCAGAAAATTCTACTGGAACCAAGAAGAAATGTCACATCTTCAGAGAAGTGACTTGTATCATCCTGTGCCTTTAAGGAGTCCAGCACAATAGGATTCTGGCTCTTGGCTGGAGGATAGCTTGCTTATCCCAATATAGATAATGCATATTAACAGTAAATATTTGCTGAGGAACACTGATGATAACACAGTCCATGCTTTCACCTGTGTCCTTGTCTGAGAATTTTGGTTAGAAAATTCTGGTGCTGTAGAAAGGGAAGATGATAGTGAATGCAGGTCTGATCTAAGATGGGAGGAGGTAGAAAAAGGGAAAAATGCGACTTTACAGCCTTGTCCTGTGAGGTGAGAGTGCATAAATTCCAGCTTCTTCATCCAGGCTTGGGTTAGAGAGACATCTGATTGATCAGGAAACTGGTGTTTCTAAACGATGTTACTAAATGTTAAAAAAAATAAATGTTATTTAATTTCCTTGTGCCTTAGTCTTCTTGTGGGGTATTAGAATATTTAAATCTTGGTAAACAAGAGCAGAGAGCCTGAGGTGAAACATGCAGTAAATGTAATCATAATGTTAACAAGAGTCCAGCTTTAGATCCTTTTTCATTCATCTTATTAGCCAAAAGGTAATCTCTGTACTCTATTATAATGGAACTTCTCTGGAATAATGAGACGTTAGCTATTCAATACAGTCCTCATCAACATCATATTTTTTTTATGTTTCTGAAGCTCAACAGAAAATGGCATTAAGTGTTGTATTGAGTCAAGGAGCAGAAGTACAGCAAGGTTAAACATGGCTTTTGCACTGGAAAGGAAAATGAGACTTAGATTAAAATTCTGAAGGAAAATAAGAGTTAGATAAATACATCGTGTGAAATGAAACATTAAAATTAAATGACTAGCATGGGTGGGTGAAGTTCAATATAAGTAGGAGTGTTTAAGATGAGAAGGTTTTTATCCAACAGTGAATTGGCTAATGATGTTGCTAATGTGGGATCCTACAGTTGACAGTTTATTTCTGAAGGCAGATTCTGTCCTAATGCTACAGCTTTGAGAGCTACAATTATATGAAAAGAACATGCCATTCATCTGTGCATATCATCAATCATTACACAGTCCTTTTTGTACCTCTCATTTCTGTTGTGAGCAATCTGTAGGAGTGGAAAGGAGGCCTGTATTTGTATGGAAGACAAGCTCAGAGATGCACACAGCTCAATCTGACCACTGTTTTGCTTTAAGTGTTCCTCTGAGGGGAGAAAAACAGTGGGGGAAAAAATCTTAAAGAGCTGACACACAAAGCCAAGTATCTGATCAAAAGGATTTCTGAACAAAGAGCAATGTTTAACTTTGTCAGCAAGGTGATCTGCGATATTAGCGTGGACAGAAGTATTATTTTGACTACTTTGCTCTTTATACAGGGGAAATGCAAGTATTCAGTTGCAGAATGCAGGAACTAATTAAGTGGGTAATGATGGTGTCATTAATATGCTTATTACTAGTTCCCTTTGCAGTATCACACAGGTGTTCCAGTTGTAGACTAAATAGCTGGTGTGCTAGGCTGTGAACATGTGCTGAATTAAATGGGTTTTAATGCAGGAAAAGTGCTCACTAAACGCAACACCCTCATAAGGCTCTGATCTTTCTTTTCCAGAAGCTTCCTGAGGGTGACTACCCTTTCAGTGGAAAGGACTGTACAACACATTCTCACAAAGCTGTTGTCTTCACATTGTTCAACATCTGTATGAAATACTATGCAAGTTAAACTACCATCTAGGTCTTTAATGTAATGAAAAGCACGTGTGTTCTGTTTCCAGCCATGAAGTGCCCCTGTGTGAAGACTTGTTGGTTAACTTGTGCTGGGGAACACAATTCACTGATTTTTGCTTATATGGTAACATATTCAGAGGCAGGCAGATCTTTCAGACCTATCCAGATGACTTGGGATTTCCAGTCCTGATGTGAAAAGGAATAGGGAGATTACAGCTGGGCACTTAATGAACTGTGAACAAAATATTTCTTTCTAACACTTACAAAGTTTCACTGCAACTATAGTAGTGCTTTATTTTTTAGAATTGATAAATCAAAACCATGTTGAACCTTTTTGACCATTCTGAAATTGAAATCTAGGGTATAAGAAGTCACTGCAAGTGACTTCTTACCATGTAAGAAGCTTTGAATTACCTGCAGAAGCTGATAATCAATATTTTTAGAGAGTGTGGAGATGAAAATGGAGATGCAAGAATGTGCAAGATGAGCATCACTGAAAGTCCATGTAAATTAGGAACTTGGTTATCAATTTGTCTCGGTTAGTCTGATCAGAAACAAAAAAAGGAGGTGAAGCCCTCTGTTTTCAAAGTGTATGAATGAAATTCAAAGGGAAGACTGTGATCTGTAAAAAGCTGACTTGGATTTTGACTATTCATTAACTTTGTGCCTTCACATATGCAGTCCAGTCTGAGGTCACCTGTGAGGCTACAGCAAAGAGATGTAATCTGGAGGGGGTTTGAGAAATTACTGGAAATGGGCTTACTGGTCAAGTTTCTTAAGTTCCTTAGTCTGCCTCTTGAGTAGTAAAAAGGAGATTATTTTGCCCTTTCCTCTTCACTTCTTAATGAATCTAAATTTGCTGTATTGGAAACTTTCCTATGTCCTGAAATGCAGAAGGCAGAACACACCTGCTACACAAGAATAAGCAATATAACAATAATTGCATGACCAATACAAAAGTTGTTGATGAGTCCTCGGTGGAGTTAACAAGTGATGAGGATGCTCAAATGAACAGCTCTATTTGCTTACAGATCACTGTGTTCCTAATTCTGTGTTTTGGCAGTTGTTGGACTGTTACATGCGAGTTGGGGAAGCATTTTTGGACTGAAAATTGATAGGTAACATGTCAGGTCTGTTAAAAGGTATCCTAGATCTTCACTTGAAGACTGTTCTGATTTATTTGAGACTGCATCACATTAATCTAGATAGGTATTCTGCATGTTATATTTTTTCCAGTTGATAGTTTTTCCAATGTGACTGCTGCCCACATTGGAAACTGTAGCCCTGAATTCCCATGGCAGCACAGAAGTGTACCCTTTAATTGTAAAGAGCATCTGGCCTTCTACCTTCTGCTTGCTCCACCTGAGGTACTTCTTCAGTTGGTGATAGGAAGCAGCCTTAAATTTGATAAGGAAGTTGGCTACCATGCAGTCCTGCAGTTTAAATGCCATGACATTTCCTAGGTATTAACATAAGAACATTAAATTAAAATTATGTTCCTTGGGAATTGTAGCTTCGTATGGCTTGGGAGAATTCACTCGCTTATTCAATGACTTTAAGCTGATTACATTTACAGTTAGTACGTTCTTTCCAGGGGTACCACTGTGAGACAAAATAAGGAGTTTTATTAAGCTCTGACATAGCTCCTCACAGTTCTTCCTAACCCTTGCAAACATACCTAACCCTCATTGAGCCGGAGAAATTGCCTGAGAAAGCCTTCTATGGCTGGTTCTTTAAATAGCCAAAGACTCAGACCCATTCTCAGCTGGTGTAAATTTGCATTGGCCTCATTGCCTTTCATGCTGCTATGACAATTTACATCAGCTTGGATCTGCCCCATTGAGTTCTGAATGGATTGAAAATGAATGCAAATGACAGCTTTGCTGAAGGTGGATATTTAAATGTATACATGCCACTCAATACCCTATGATTAAAACTCATTGCAATTAAACATACATACTCCTAGCTTTCACATGCAGTGATTCATGTCCCCAAAACTGAAGCACTGGCTGTTAGTGATTTCTTACCATCAGATAATCTAAGAGTTCTGCTAAGACTGGTATATTGTTTCTATAGTTATTATGAAATAGGATCTGTTGTTTTGCAGTAAATTGGAAACTATAACTTGTGCTTTGATTAATCTTCCTCTGAAACGCAGAGGTCATCCCTAACTTCCAGATATTTCTATTCTCCATGTATATTAATTTCTAGTAGCCTGGGGTTTAATACACATTTCTCTTTCATTTCCACAATTAATGGTTGTAAGACAACACAGATAAAAATGCAAATGAACAACTTATCTTTATGCTTTTCAACTAGATGTTTACAATTGCAGGAACAGTGAGCTTTTAAAACTGCCCAAACAGCTTTTCCTGTGAATATGAAATTGTAAAGATACCTTCATAAATTATGGATTTTAAAAACTGCTGTCTTTTTAAATGGCTCTGTTTTTTATGTTTATTGAAACTATTTTGAGTATACATGAAACAGTTCTTGTTATTTTTTTGTAATTCAAGTAATACATGATATTAGCATAAAGAGAAGCCCATATACATATAAATAAGTATATGTTTTTTCCTTTTCCTCTGCAAAGACCTTAGAATACCCGTAAGAATGAGCATTTCTTGCAATGGTTGCCGCTAAGTTCTCCTCCTGGATGCGCTGCTGTGACAACATCCTGGAATCAAATGTAAAAAGAAAGTACAAGAAAATTGTGCATCTTGACAAAAACACAGGGCTGTTACAGCTGCAGCATAATAGGGGCACTGGGAAATTAAAACTTTCCAATTTTCCCTGAGCTGCATTTCTACAGCTGGTAGTGAGATCTTAATTTCTAATTATGTGTTAGTTAAAAAAGGGCTAATACAGTTGGGAAGAGTATGTCCAAACAAGCAGATAGTTTTCATTCACCTTCTTGCAACTAAAGAATTGAACTAGGGAAAAATCTAATAAGGAGCCCATGAACACTGTAAAGGTGTTGCCTTAAATGGACTATGTTTAAAATATTTTTTCTTATACCAAAGATAGGCCAGTTTTCAGGAAGAGTGAGGTTTTATTGTCCTTTCTGATGAAGAACCTTCTATTACTGAGATGGGTTTTCATTTAAGTAACCAGTTACTACTTCAATAAATATTCTTATGAAAATGGTTTTCATAGGAAATTATATTACTATCAGTCATTACAGGTGATTAATTATCCTGTTATGTATTCCTGAATTTTTGTATATTTGTTCATCTCATCCATCATTCCAAGATTCTTGTACTTGCTCAGCTCATCAGTGAGGTGCTTGGAAATAGTAATGTCCAAGGCTGTTTGCTAGGCAAGTTGCAGCTGTAAGTCTAAATTCAGAGGTGAGATATTAATATAGTTATTTTGCATCATGGATAATAAGATGGCTATATCCATAAGTGTGGCATGCAGACATAGGAGCATCTCTGACATCCCATAACCTCACATTCTGCTTACACCTCCCTGACTTGAATATAGATTCCTCATTGGTGTTCTAATTCCGACAGTAATGTTAAAGCTTGAGTTGAAGGTAGAAGGAAACGAAAGCGTACTAGGAGCATTTTCCCTATGCAATTAAGGGTCAAGGAAATTAATAAAGTGTATGCAGAAGGAAATGTTGGCTGGGGTAAACAATCTCATTCCAGCTTTCATCAGTCTGCTTTATGTAAAGAGAAATAGGCGGCAAATGCTCCTGGAGTGCAGTACATTTGTGTATGGATAAGTGTACCCAGTGCCTTAACTGAGGTGTTCAAACCCAATATTGCATCCTTTCTGTTTGTCTTCAAATATTAAGAGCAAATGACATTAGAAATGGCATCGAGGCCACAGGCAGCCTGGCCTGCCTTTTAGTTTTTTTCTGATTGTTTTAGATCAGTATTTTCATGCAGGTTTCCACTGTGTTTAAACTGGAAAGCACAATAGCCTAGAGTTGAGCTGGCACCAAGTTAATTCCATTTGCCTGTGATTCTACTTTTGTTGCAAAATGTATGTTAGAGCTCTGTATGGTAATAAAAAAGAGTTCTGCAGAATTTTGGTACAGATTCCTCATCACCTTTTGTGGCAGCTTCAGCTGAGCACTGAAAGCTGCATTAAGCATGTGGCTTACAGCCATGATGTAAAGCATCTAAATCTCTTCTCTTTTCTGATTGTATCTTCCCTACTGTAGTTACATTTCCGAGTTATGCCCTATGGTCAACTCCTATGTACCTTTTCTGATTGTATCTTCCCTACTGTAGTTATATTTCTGACTTATGCCCTATGGTCAACTCCTATGTATCTGCCTAGAAAAAGGTATTTGTTACATCTTTTGCCTTCCCCACTGTATGAAATGGCTAAAAACAGTGTCCTCTGCTCTATCTTATATTCAAGACTCGATCCTTGCTGTTTCTTTTCTGTTTCACTTTCATTTTTCTTCCCTGTTCTTTGCACAGAGGATAATATACACATTCTGAACTCTTAGTGGCCCTCTTACCTTTATTCTCAAAATAAACAAAATACATTCAAGCCACTTTTGCCCATGGAAAACAGGGTTGCCTTTGTCAACATGACTTCTGAGGAAACACTGGATGGATTGTAGCAAATTTATCTCTACACTAGCAGTACTGTAAGAGGCAACACCATTGTCTGCTGAGAAGATAATGCCTTGATAGCGGGGCTCTTCTGCCACCTATCAAAACTAAGAAAGTTTAGTCTCTTGGCATGGTTGATCTTCTATCATTTGTCTAGTCTTTATCACTCAGGTACCAGGTTTCGTATTTGAGACCTAGGCAGGCTCTAGACTGCTCTTTTGCTGAAATATAAAGCATATTCAACTTGCTATGACTAAGCTTATATCCTGCTAAAATGCTGGTTTTCTAATATAAATTGTTAACTTGAGCCTAAAAATCGCTTTTATACATCAATACTGAGGGATCCCCATTGAAACAGTAACCCCTACTTTTTCTGTCTGGCAAAATCCTAGTCCTGAGGAACTCTGTTGTGAAGTTCCTGGCTTTCTGGGGAGTGGAGTGAAGGAGGAGGAAGACACTAAGGCCCTAAATTTGCAGCAATTCACCTACATGCATATAGACAGGCAAAGATTTATTTTTTTTTTTTTTTTTTTTTTTTTTGCAAGGTGGTAGAGAAAATGAACAGAAGGAGCAGATCTATTTTTTTTCAAAGGTTTTATCAATAAAGGAATCTAAATTTTTATTTTGGAGAATAGTTAGAGATCCTGAAAATGGTACCTTATTGTACTTATTATAGTATTTACTACAATATTTGCTTTCCTTTCTATCTTTAACAGTACCATCTGTCAAAACTATTAGTAATGGAGAAATACACTGGATAAGGCAAAAGTAATTACTTTCCTTTGGTCCAATTTACAACAGCTTAAGTAAAATAAAAGAGCAAATAATGAAGTTCCCAGGCAAAGTCTGAGCTGCTTTTTGTATCACATTTCTTCTAGTATCTTCCACAGAATATAATTAAATCTGCCCTTGGTAGATAAGAAGTAACACTGCCTCTTTCATCTTGTATACATATGTGTGCCTTTTGCTTTTCTGATGTTGTTTTTCAGAGTCTGCAAAAGAGATCACTGCTGCTTGTCTTCAGAACAACCTTTGGGTTAATGTTAACACCAGAACTCTGTCTATAGATAGCTGTACAGCCTTCTCAAGCTGTCACTGCATTCTTCCTGCCATCTGTTTGCCATCCTGAAAGACTGGCAAGGTTCTATAGGCCTTCTGTATGGGAAGATTATGTACTACTTGCTCATCAGCTCTGAAACAAGCTTCCAAGTTTGTTTTTCATTGCTGGGTTTTTCTGTGTAATGCTTTTGAATGTGAGAATAAGAGGTAATTCTATTTGTTCCTCAGTCCTGATGCATGCTTCCAGGTCTTTCTGGTGCTTTGTACTGTGTTGTTACAAACACACTGTTCCCATTCCAGAGCAGTGATTGCAAAAGTTTACAGGGGTGCCCAGCTTCTGGAATAAGATGAGTTTGCTGAAAGCAAACAATGGAGGAAAAAAAATGTATCAGCTTCCCAGTGTGCTTTTTGCTTTGGCTGTGAGTTGCTTGGCAATGAGCTTTCTTGAAGCGGGGAAAGAATACCACCCCAGCACTGCCATTCTCTCTTCAGCCTAGTTAAATTGCAAATCTTGGGTTGTGATTCCCCACCAACACTAGGAAAGGGAGCTTGTGTTGGTTTAGATTTTCAAACTACAACTGTAAGGAACTGCCACCTCTTTGGATTGACTATTGGAGACATAAATTCTGGAATTAAGTCCAATAGAATTTGTTTGAATATGGCTTCCAGTTTCTGCTTCTTGCTGGATGTAAATATTTGGGTTGTATTTTGCACGCCAAAGTTGACATACTAGAGAATATAATGCAACTACTAAGATATATGCTTTCCTTGTTATTCTACATACACCATCACTTATATCACTTGTAATAATACTCTGGTTACATAAACATTTAACAGCAAATAGTGTCTATGCATTAAGCAGGAAGATTCAAAGACACTGAAACAATGTGAGGTATTTCTATGCAGTGTTTGTTTTCTGTCAGTAGAAAATGGTTATACCATTCTACTGATCTTTCTTTGTAAGTAACCTAATTATCTCAACAGACTTTATGAATAGAACTACTTTTTTCTGGGGGAGTGGAAGAGAAATCGGAACTCCAGGGAAGATAATGCTGAGTTCATTTTAGGTACACATCTATCTGCAGTGTTATTGGTGTCCCACACCAATTTTTATTTTGATTTTTATGCAGCTCTGGGTGTCTCATGCTCCTCCAATTGCTGTTTGCTTCTGTCCTTTTCTTTCCTGACTTGAAATGGCAAAATAAGATTTTTCTATTTCTAGTAAAGGTTTCTGAATTGTAAATTTGTAAAATATCATTATAACTTGGTATAGGAGCAAGATAATCTCCATTGCTTCTTTCTAAGTAGTCTTTAAGCTCAAAAAGAAATACAATTCTGAACTTTCAATAAGCCTGTTGGAGGTGCTGTGGCTTTTACACATGTGGTTATCAGCGGCTTGGATCTTCAATAATGTCATATTGTACTCGGGCATGGGTTTTTTCATATACAGTGAGTTTAGTTTTCTTCTGTTAAGCTGCATGTGACAGAATGCAGTCTCTTTGTCAATATAAGGGGCAATTTATGGTGGTGTACCGTGATCTGACAATGTGAATGTTTTCTGTATGAACATAATGCGTGGTTTCTCAGTCACAAACTGTAACAGCAATGAAAAAGAAAAATGCACCATTCAAGCTAGGGCACTGCAGAAATATCTCTAAGTCTACACCTGCTTTTTTTGAATATTTCTAAATGAAATAAGTTGAGCAGATTCTGCATGTTGGGGTATCTGAGAATATTGGCCCTGCTTAGGCAGCCATTGCAGAATGAAAGGGGGTTACAGAGACAGTAATGCAGGTAGACATTCTTTAGTTTTAAAGTAATTTCCATTTAAATGCTTTATTCCCCTAGTAGAAACAAGTAATGCTGGTTTTAAAGGTGATATTTTAGCTATTATATTTCCCAGCGGTTGCAGACTCAAAAGAGGAATATGGCAGTTATTATGTCAGACCTACCTACAAAGGCACTACATGCACGGATTAGCAGTGTGCTGGAGTAGATGTGGAATATTCCGACCACAAGGCATGACATCTACAGGAATCCACTTAAAGACAAGAAGCTGATAAGCAAAGATATAACTAGCCTTAAACCATAAGATTAATATCAAGATTCTCAAAGGGGCAGGAGGGGGATCTTACAAGAGAACCATCTAACGCACTGTTTATCAACAAAAAGTCCCCACAAAAAAATAGCTACTGCCACTAGTTGAGCAAAATTAACCACCTAGGCACAAGCACATATCCCCTCTGCTAAGCGTAAAAGAATGTATTAAGGCAAAATGGCATCCAAAATTAGTATACTTGCAAAGTAGTCATAACAAGAAGGAAATAAAAATATTCTTGAGTAACTGCTTGTATGGACTTAGTATTGGATCTCAGAGGTTTATGCCTATTCAGACACACTTCTTAGAAATCAGATTATGGTTCTAAGATACTGTTATCTCTATGGTAGAAATATCATGAAGTAGTCAATATAACTTTAAAACATTTCATTATCAGTGGTTCATTTAATAGTTAAAAATGTGTCATTTGAAAATATTTTCCACAAATTTAATCCAGAGACTTAACTCATTTTTCTGTCTGTATTGCAGCTACTGAAGTCCTGCACAACAGGTCATGTATTATTCCTGCAGTGCTTAAAGGTAAGTGGTAATAGTTTCCGAAATCAGCCAGGTCTGGCTTGACTCCTCTGGTTTCAAAGACTGACACTTATTCTCCACATGTCACAGGGACACAGGACCGAGATCTGTTACCTGCTGAATATCTCCCGTGTTGTCTATGACAATAAAATTTTCTCTTTCATGATGAAAATTCCCTTTAAAAAAAAAGACAGGTAAAGAAAACAGAAATGACTCCATCATGAAAGCAGCAAAAGAGGATCTGTAGCAAGCTGTTCACAAGTGAGTCAAACCAGTCTGAAAAAGTATCACTTTTTATGCTCACATCTAGATCTTTTTAATTATACTATTACTTCAATCACACCTGCTGTCTGGCATCCCATTATGTGCATTCCAGCATTGCCAGAGAGGAAAGTTTTTGACACAAAATAAAATCTGACTTCTGAGTGCTCTGGTATCACCTATCGTTGTTGTGCTACTGAGACTCTTTTGAGCTGTCCCTGGGGAGGAGGAAAAAAAACATTCTTTCTTATGGGAGCTAGGTATACTGTAAAGTGACAGGTTCAAAATCTAAAGAGACTGTAGAGCCTTTTTCTTACTGAGCCAACTAGAGATAGCTATTCACAATTAAACAACTGGGTGGTTTTGGGTGTAGGGGTTTTGTTTGCTTGGTTTTAACTACAGCTATAGTCCAGCAACATACTCAATTTCTCCTAAATCCCCAACACTTCAGATCACTTCAGGCTGTAGGGACTTGGCCTGGGGTAAGCTACTTGTCTTCTCTGTGTCTGTCTCCATCATTTGGTAAATGGAATAAGAAAAAAATTCTAGGATTTCTGTTTTCTTGAGGGGAGGTGGAAGCAGTCGTGTCCTATATTGCTATTGTAACCTACTCGCTTTACAAAAAAATATCATCTATGGGAGGGATACTGTAAGCTGAATTCAGCCATTCTCATAGCAATTTGCTAAAATCAAGCATCATTTATACGTTAAAAGCTGAACACCAATGATAGTTTAGGATGGGGGAGAAACAAACTTTTGTGGAGCTATGGCAGTACAGAATCTGTATTACAAAAGCTTCAATTATTATTTCTTCTAAGTCTCAGGAAAGCTGTCAGACTTTAACTCCTATGCTTTGCTTTTCAGTGTAAGCTGTAAAGTTTTAGAACAGCCTGTAGCCACTGCTTTTCTGTAGACTGCCTGGTGCAGCTGGGGTTTCAAAGGACTGCTAGCCACCACAGATCTAAAATCATGAATTTCTACGTACCTAAGCTGATGAGTCTTAAGAGTTTTTTGTTGTCTGTGGTTCAGAAAGGATTGTGTAATGCATGTTTACCAGCAACTTCCCTAGTATATCCATAGGGTTTTAAGGTTTAGATAATGATCTCATGGATTTTGTGGGAGTATGGGTAACTTCTCACAGGTATAACCCAAGTGGGAAGGTTTTATTCCAATTTTGTATTTTACCCCAATAATTGTCCAAATTATCTTTGTCAAACCTCTGACATTTCTTTCTTATTAGACTGTTGTTCTCACTCATGAGCAACTGAGTTTCATTTTCACTGGTTATTTTTGAATTTGGGACTGTTGACATATTCCTGCAGAAGCTTCTGGTGCTTTTGAAGCTCTGTGACTGCAGTGATGACAAGAGGAGGAACCAGAAAACCACAAATATTTGTATAATGCAAACCTAACGGTTACCTTAGCAGTCTGGAACGTACTCACCACTAGGCCAGGCAGAAGCATATTTGCCTCTAGAAAATACTGTTTGATACGTTAACTCCTAAATGTGAGCTATATTGAGAATAACACTCAGATTTGAAAAGAGGGAGTTAGGAAGCTCAGCTGGAACCAGGTTGATTTTTTAAAATGTTCTGATATGACATTCCATATTTCTTAAAACCAGTATTTCTGATCCAAATATAAATTATACCAAATGTGAACAAAAGAAGTGAAAATCTCCACATAAAGCCAGCTTACCTGATGATGGCAGATTGTTAGGGACTGGCTGGAGGAAAAAGAGTAAATAATTGGGGTGATGGGCTCAGAGTGTCAGTTAAAGTCATTTCGTTTAAATTCTATGAATGTCAAAAAGTTATTTTGTTTTTTTTTCCTTAGCAGTAAATGATCTATTTTGACTTATTTTTCAGTTAAGGCTCTTGTTATGATGAGGGTGGTCAGGAGAAGTTTGCCTTTGGTTGCAAACTATGAAAGATAATACCACCCTTTAAACAAATTAGAGAGAAGAATAAGTGTAATACACGTAGTCTGAAACTTTGAAGTAAATAGAGTTATTTCTGTGAGTTAGTTGAATAAGTGTATATATTTTACATTGCTGTAAAGGAATTTCCAGAGCAGATAATAGAGACTTAGTTAATGTGCATAGGTCTTAACTCTGTTCAGCAGCCTCAATTATTTCAGACATGCCTGGATGTTTAAAATGGAACAGCTTTACAAACCGGGAATATATAGAAGATTAAATGTTACAAAGAACTTGAAATGTTCCTGAATTCTTGCTGGTGCATGCAATAACAACTGAAAATCTGTAACTGGAATGTTTCAATGCAGTGGTACCCCTGTGGGATACTTCTGAACGTGTTTATTTGAAATATTCTGGAAACGGCTTTGGAGGTGCTTTCAGAAAGCAGTGCAAAATCACTCTGCTCTTCTCAAATCAGCCCTGATACACCAATAAATTTTGAGTTTTAATGATAAGACTTCCACTCTAGGCTAAGCTTCTGGAATAGAATGCAAAGGAAAATAAAACACAAATTGGAGCATTGTACCCCTATTCCTTCCATGCTGATAACATCAGTGTTTTACATGATCTCATTAGTTCCAAAGAGCCTCCATTTCTCCACATGTTCCAGTTTACAATGTTTACCTTCTGCTCAAGGCTGCACACTGCTCTGCCTTTGCCCACCAGCAAGAATGGACCCATGCTGATATTCACTGCAGTGAGTGAGACAACACAAAGGAAGCAAAAGCTCCTTCTGTTTCCTGGCCATGCCACCTAACTCCCTGCATGCTTGGTAGTCTGTATGTGTGATGCCGGGGGGTGGTTCCACAGAGGCGCCTGAGCTGAATCACCAGGGAGTCCCAAAGGGTTTAGTCCCACCATATTTGCATATTTAATAATTCTATGAAATTAACATAGAGTTTAAAAGGGAGTAAAGGGAATTAAAAATTGCCTCCAAAAATTACGGAGCAAATTAGCTGATCCTCTGAATATCCAGGCATAATTAGAAACCAATAACAGCTAGAAAACAAATGTCAGCCTCAGCTGGAGGTGTCAGGAGGAAGTCATCAGTGAGCACTTTTTTTCTTCCCCCAGTATAAACAGCAGATGAGGTTATCCCTAAAATAAACATAGCCCATCTGCTGTCCTCAAATTTAGCAGAGGGAAGGTGAAAACAGGCACAGATCAGTGTTGGGTGGTATGGAAGACACTCAAACTCAGGAAGCTATTAGGAAGAGGTAGAATCAATAAGCTCTTGGGGACCTTGTGTCTTGCATGGCTCTGTTTTCTCCTGCCACTTCTGGCAATGAAATTCAGATGAAAGAGCCATCACAACACACTGTCTTCCATGTATACTAAAAGCTCTACACCTATAAGGAAAAGTCACAGAAGGAAGAAGACCTGCAGATACTGCAAGGTCTCCTTGGACATCAAGGGAAACCTGTCACTTGGGATCTGAAGCCTTTCTGTATCCTTTAGAGAGGAGGCTGAAAGGGGAAAGTAGGCTGATATTCTGAAACATCCAAGGGCTAAACTGATGCTGAGGAATCTGACTGTTGGTGAACAGCTCACACCCTAAGCAAATAGGTAGGTTTGATGCAGAACTAAAGGGTGGAGTTTTTTAGTATGGATAAAATATTTAATCACAGACATAGTATTCAATTTAAAAAACTTATTTAAAGATAACTCTTATTTTAAAATTAAATTTCAAAAGCAAAATTTTGCACTACAAACAAACAAAAACTCCAACCCCACCAAAAAAATAAACCAAGATCAGAGTTGGAAGAAAAAAGATCAGAAACCAAGTTTCAGGAAATTGAATTAATATTTTAAGTTTATGAGACGTTCATAGAGCTCTAATGGTTTGGAAAGTTCTACGTGAGAATCTGTCATTTGTGAATACGTGCACAAAAAGTGCATACACTTGTGTTTCAGATTTGTATTACAGCAACATCAGCAGCCTTAATCAAAACCACAGTTCCCCTGTCATGGGTACTGCACAGCTATAAGGAACTCTATGTATGTCAAGAATCTCAGTGGGATTATTTATAGCTGTGGAGTTTCTTCTGTAGTTTGGCAGATGTTGACTTCACAGGAACCAGACGTGGTCCTTAACAGAGGGTGAAAATGTATGTGCCCAAAGTCTGTGGCAGTCTTCTCCACTCATTAAGTGTAGCATAGATGTTTATTCTGGAAAAAAAATCCTTCTTGCATCTAACCCATTCAAATGTTACAATTACCTAATAATTTTCAAATTGATGCAGACATTTCTGTAGAAAGAATGTAAATCTACTGACAGTAGATGTTTTTTTTCTCTCAATTGCTTGTCACAGACTTAGATTCCTGCACCCCCTTTTCATCTGATTTCCCTCCAAGATCTATTGGTCCCCCCAGCAAAAATCAATTTTGGGGAAATTATGCAGGACATGGGCATTATGCAATGGAAAACCATCAGCAGCTCCGTCATCTTTGGCATCTGCAGAGATTTTGACAGATAGTAGGTAATAAAGAATCATTGCTCACCTGGAAAACTCTTGACCCAGTCTCTGAGCTTCTAAACGGATCAGAATATCCTTTAATTTAGAGTATGTAATATGGATCATACTGAATGGTTTATGATAATATAGGAAGCAAAACTTTTAAATGATTGCAATGTAAACTAATTTGATCAGGTGACATTGGTAAAAGAGCGCATCAGGATCTAATCTTACAAAAATCCTTTAGGTAAAATGTTGTAAGTTTTGGGCTGAAAGATATTCTCATTCTTAACTTCTGACTAAAGATTTTCAATTTGTCATACTCAGTGCTCTTGTTCAGTCTTCTAGGCTTTCATGTGAACTGTGCTGCACACTTTTCATTCTACCACTAACAATTTGCAAGGATTAGAGCAGGAATTTTTCCTTTTCTAAATTTGTATCTCATCTGTCAATGTCCAGCTCAGACACTGCTGATAATGTCATTCAATAGGCTCTCCTAACCAGAAGGAAAACTAAGCGAACTTCCCTTCAAGACAACACATACTTCAAAAAACACTTTCCCTTTTCCAATAATTTCAACAAGTCTCTGGGGGAAAAAAAACAAAAGACACTTGCTCTGACCTCATGAAAGCAGAATTATTCTTCCTTTCAAATTTAAGAAACATCAGACAACATTGACATACTTCGTACTACTTGAAAGCTTTCCAAGCCATGAGCAGATAAGTCCAGAAATGCATTTAAAAGAAGAATTACATCCTCCGTTATCTTCTTTTCTTAATTGTTGGAATGAATCTGAGTCTCCTTCAATAATGTCACACATCAGATGTGGTGAAAGAGTTATCACTGAAACAAACTGATATATACTGAAGTGCATTCTGTATATTTTGAACTTCTGCTTGTTAGAACATTTGTCTTAATTGATTAACTTTTCCAGCACTGGAGTTGTATCCTGCACTCACTGACACTAATAACAAAAATTTTAATTACTTTATTAGAAGCATAATTTATTGTTTATGGGAAATCCCATGAAGTTTTTGAACTTCATCTGGAAAATCTGGCAGATATTTTCAAATTTGTTTAAATTCACTGTTAGTTAAAAGTCTATATAGATCTTTCATTTATTTAAAATTTGGATTAAGCTTTTAGAGCTTTGCTTCTATGCTATTATTAGTGTTTTGTGATTCAATAACTGAAAACTGTTCAAGTAGTCCTTTTCTGAGGATGAGATGAATGAATGAGTGAATCGTAAAACTATCCAGAAGCTGGGCTTACATTTAACTTTTCCAGGACATTCCTACAATTCCTACTATTTTTGCAAAGCTCAAAATCCATATTAAATATTTCAAATTGAGCCACATAATGGCATACTGTGTTTAAATCTGATTTCTCATTAAAATGTTACCAGTTCTGATAGAGCTGCTCCATGTAACTTGTTAGTAATTTTTAGCTGGGTAATTATGAAACTTTTTACACAATCTTACATCTGAAAAAAATCCTTTTTATTGAATGCTAATTTATATTTACAGTATTTTTCAGACAAAAAAGATTATTTATTTTAAGATCTTGAAATAAATATTTTTTCTCTCTTTACATAAATGTACAGCTCTGTACTTTTTTCCCCCCAAAGATATATGCTTTTCATCGGGGCATAGTAAGGACAAATCAATGAGACAAGTGCGCACAGTGAATCATCAGGGGTTTAATACTGCCTAAAGGTATATTAACTCAGAGCGAGTTATCTATTAAGATATCTATTCTACTAAATAGCCACCAACATGAATGATGGATAATGGAAAATAACAAGTTCTGTAATCCTTATTCCATATAATGGTATTGGGGCCAAATTTATGAAGACCAGTTTGATTTTAATGCAATCCTTTGTGCTAAAACTGTGCAGAACTTTAGAAAAATATCTACTTTTAAGGACCCTGGTCTTTGTGTTCTGGAGACCATTTACACATACAGGTGAATCCACTGAGTTATATTTGCTTAATCCACTTCTAGTGTAAATTGCCTTGTGTTTTTAGATTACTACATTTTTTGCACAACAGTTTTAACTTGTCTGCAAATGAAGAATTGAATACCTTTCTATCCTTTTCTATCTTTTTTGCATCTGTCTTCCTCTGCTTTGTACTCAAGATGAAATAATTTTTTCTCTAATATGCTCTGGGTTGGTTTTATTTTTTACTTTCGGTGAGCTGCAAGAGTAAGCACTATAATTCTTCATTATCATCAGAATTCAAACCCAAGTGCATATCCGACAGCTAGTCAGCGAGCAGTTCTCGTGTGCTATTGTAAAGGGAGGACCCACACATTTCATTTAACTTAAGGAGTCCAGAGTTGATTGCAATTTTTTATTATTTTTTTTTTTTGGTCCTTGAAGGGAAAGACAGCACCATCTGCTCTGTCTACAAAACTCCTAGTTTAGGAACTCTGAGTTCTGAAAATAAGGATAAAAAAGATTAAGTAGCCACCTAAGGTTAAGTTCAAGCCTATGTAAAGAAGAAGCGCAAGAAACATCCCTTTTCTTCAATCCATTTAGAGTCCTCAGAATGTAGGTATAGTGGGACTTGATGCACAGAGGTCATACAGCTCCTAAAGAAAAGTGAATTTCACCAGCTGTGGGAACCTACGTTTCTCAACTATAACAATCAGTGTGGAGAAAGATTTAGTACAAACCCTGAAGGGCAATGCCCTGAGAAAAAGGATGAGATGAATGAATGATAGCTTCACCGTCAGCCAAGAAAAATGCCCTGGTTTCAGGGACACCATGAAAGAAAAGGCACCAGATTTTAACCTGGGCACAACACAAGGGCTGTGTCAGCCTTGTGGTGAGGGTATCCTCTAAAGAGAGCCACTACCAACAGCTGGAAAAATATTGTTTGCAATGTTTAACAAATGAGCTTATTGCTTTGGAAAGTGTCTAGCTGCTGTAGGTGTATGTGGTTTGTCCTGGTAAATTAGGAGCCAGGAGTGAGCAGTGGAGACCCTCTTTCTAGGCCTGAGGAATGGCTGCACTGTCAGGAAGACAACGGTGTCGTGGAAAAGCTTCCCAAAGGCAGCTGAGCACAGGGCAGGCAGGGGGTCAGCCTGGGGGAGAGGGAGGAAATGCAGAATTGACAGAAAGGAGAGGGTGAAAAAACACTGGTGTTTGACGGCAATCTTCATGCTTTGCAGGTCTCAAGCATGTGGCAGCTGATGGAAGAAGGGCATAGGTGATCCTGGTTCTCCTTGGTCAAGCTCATACTCCACTGATAATCCTCGCTGGAGCATAATAGGTGAATGGATAAATTAATTGCAGTGCATGTATATTACAAATGTTAACTAACTTTTTGAACATCATACAGCTCGTGCCTTGAAGCTTCAAATAAGGAGAGAGGCTCGTGTTAATTGTATATAATGAAATTCAACATAGCCTGCATCATGACAGTAGTGCAAGTCTTAATATTTCCTTAAAAAGCAGGAAATTTACCATATGTTCACTGATTGAAGTTGGATAAACCCCCAGATCTTTGTCAAGATGCTCATTATAGTTGCATATATTAAATTGCTATTTCAAGGAAATTATAATGGATATAAGTCAAAACAAACAAACCCGAAAAGCAATCTTATATAAGGTGCGCAAGAACAATTGAAGCATTTCTTAGATCAGCATTTGTGTTCATAACATGATAAAAGAACCCGTTGGTGGCAAAAGCATTTTTAAAAATACTCAGATTTTAAACTAATACTTTAGAAGCAAGAAGGAAGACCTGATGTGAATGCTTGGTTTCACCTCTTTGAAAGCCAAACATTACTCATGAAAGAAAGCAGATCATTTATAATTCTAGAGCAGAAGGAATCTTACATTAGAATAGTATTTGTAGCTGGACTTTGGCATTAGCATGTTAAATTATCAAAATCCTTAAAATATTGTCAGTTTTAAACAAAATATTAGTCTCTGCACTTTCATTTTTCATACACGAGTCACACTCACATGATTTTTGCCTTTTGTGCACATAATTCTGAGTAGCTTTAAGGATTTGTGATTAATACAGGGAGTAACTGTCACTTTTTTTTATCCCCAGTGTAAAAGATATATGTTAAAAGTATGTTTTCAGAATTCGTTCTACGTTTTACCCTGCTTTTGCTCAAAGTATCTTTTCTGTGCAGTTAGTTGCTCAGTGTTTTATTTAAAGCCATCTAATAAAGAGCATGGAGTCAAGATTCTTGCACGGTAGGGATATTAGACTTTAAACAAATGTCTTTATCACCATTTTGCAGTCAGTGTTCAGCTAAATGAATGGATATTTGATCCAATGTTAAATTAAAAAAATATTTGTAAGAGTCTTTGTAATGAATTCCCTATCCTTTCCCAAGTGCCATGGAAAATAATTCAGATTTCAAGAGAGCCTATCCTATCAGGAAAAAGAGTATGAAAAATATTATGCAAATACATGCATAAATATGAATAATCTTTAGTGCTTGCAGTTCTGATGCTTGTGATTTTAGCCACTGAGAAAAGAAATAGAGCTTGCCTGTAATCTTTTCTGTCTTCTTTATTTTAAATCCCACTATGATAAAGCGATCCAACAGTAAAACCTACCTCTTCCTCTTACTTTTTGTATCTTAATTACAAATAATTATTGTCATTTTACATGCTTCAGTTTGGCCTTAAAATAAGGGCAGTTGTCAATGCAGACAGTCTTGTTAGGATGCTACTTCTGCTATGGAAAATGGAGGTCTTTGCTCAGGGGACTAGATGCAGGCAGTGGAGCCTGGTACCCTCTGAATGCTGTTGAGGCACACAGACTCCTTTTGCAACATCCTAAATCTTCATACTGCTGAAGCCAAAGGATCCTTACTGTGTTACCAGGAAAGGAGCTCAGGACAGGCTGTGAGATATGACAGTGTTATTCTGTCAGTGTTATGGAATCAGTGAGGTCTGAAAGCACTTGAAAGCAGGTGGCTTTCAGGTCACCCTGTTAATGTCAGCAGCAGCAGCTTTTAGTTGGCTTGCTTTCTGCCAGATAAGGATTCTGAATGTTCAGCAGCCTTGGCATCTTCGTCCTTCTGAACAGCGTATGAGCTGTGTGAAACAGGCATATCTGAACTTTTGCAGAAGACGAGTGCTCATGGGCTTCAGATCTGTAGGTTCCAGAGGTTATCCCAAAGATCCAAATGGTGGAAAGATTCGTGTGCTCCTTATGTAAAACTTACACTTCTACAGGGGGTGCATCTTTTCCATGCTACTGGCAGATAAAGTCCAATGGACTTCGATGTTAAAAGCTCTGGGATGCAAACTTTTCTATTCTTCATTTTCCTCCTCCTTGTCACAGCTTGAAGTGTTTTCTCAGTCATCAGGAGGAGGTGATCCCACTGGGAATAGCTTCTTGTGAAAGTGTTAATCTGCTGAATGTGACTGTGAATGTGACTTCTGTGAGATGTTATTAAGCTTCCACATGTCATTTACCTCATTCCTCTCAGAGCCAAATGTGCAGTATTTGACATACGCTGCAATTCTGTGGTGAACGCTGTTACTACCAAAATTGTATTTCTGATTATTGTTGAAGAAAGAGGTATCTTATAAATCTTTTCGTGTGTATATTCTTGCATTAGATGATGATCTGAAACATTGCAGTTCATGTCATCTGGATTTTCTGCATTCCAGAGTTACATTGGCCAAGAATAGCCTGTGAGCTGCCTAAGAGATCTAAACATTTTAATATGTATAAAACCCACAGATACTGGTGTTGTATTACTCTATATATTTATATATACCCCTTTCTTGGGGTATAATGTGTGATTCTTAATGCTCTTGTGAGCTTTCTCTCAATGCTCTTGTGAAAGTAGACTGGCAGTAGCTCCCACTGTCTTCCAAAAGTAGTGAACCAGTAATACTCATTTAAAACTCTGACATGCCTACCTCACTTTCTCTTGATTGCTCTCTCTTTAAAATTCAGCACCTGGAAAAACTACCATTAAAGTGACCTTTTCCTACTAGGAGCCCTTGTCTCCTTTTAGCAAAGGATGCCCCAACATTTGCATGTGTTCTTAGTAAGCAGAGTCCTTTTTATCATTACCAATTTGTTGTCTATAGTGAGTCACTACAAGACAGGTAGAATATGCTGTTGTAGTAACAGCTCCACAGCCCAGTTTTCCAAGTTGTGGTGTAGATGCTTTATGCAAAACCTGCTTAGCTTGTACCAGTCCATGCAGAGAAATGGCGGTCCATTGCAGGTTTAGGCTTGTTTTTAAGACGCAGTTGGTAGGTCTTGGCATATCCTCAGCAGAAGCTCTGGCCTTATTTCCCATAAGTAAGAATCATAATTCAGATTATATCTATGGACTAGAGCAATTCTTTATTGCCTTTTCTTCACTTGGCACGTTGCTTTCTGAGTTACTTAACACTCTGCTATCAATAGGCATTACAAAGAATGTCTCATAATCTCCTGTGATTCTTATTTCAGTGGCCTTGAAAATCGAACCTTGCCCTCCCGAATAATTAAAGTTTTTAGACAGTGTTTCAAACAAAAAGCTTAGCTATAACACCATCTCTGAAATACATTATTCAGTTTGAGATGAAGTAGAGGGAAGGTCTGTGACAACACAGAATTGAAAGGAGAAATTCACACTGATTTCCTTGAAAGCCCAGCTCACACTATGGTAGCAGTCTTAAATTAGTCACTAAAAAGCAATATGTGGCAGGATACATTACAAGAAACACTTCCAGGACTTTGCATATTAAATTAGCCTTACTTTCTGTATTCCGTGCTCCACTGGAAATACCGTGGTACCACAGGGTTGATATGTACCAGGAGGAAGCAGAGGTGTTATGAAAAACTTTGGTATAACTTCAACATGCAAAGTAATAATTATTTCATTTTACTTATATGTGAAAATGATTTACTAGCAAATATTCAATATAAAAACTCTTGCCTTTAGTGAACACACTCATCTGTGCTTGCAAACATAATGCTATTTGCCTCATAAGCTCACAATGGAAAGAGAACCTGTTACAAATTCAGTCAATGATCCAACAGGAAATTAAACCTTTTAAAAATGGATGAACCAATGAACCAAAAGTAATGGAAGAAAATGCACAAAATGGGAAGAGTGAGTCATTAGCTTGATTTAAATCTGATTTTTTATTTTTTGGAAGTAAGGCACTAAGGTCTGATATGATTTCCCTTTTTCAAAAATGCAACAAGATGAGAAAAGAATCATAACTAAACATTGAAAATATATATATAGTTATTTAATTAGGAAAAAACCCAATGCCCTACTGGTCAGGAGAAAAACATCAGAAAACATATGTCTGGGAATCTTAGTTTAATATAAATTCACTCTTTTCTATGACTTTTGAGGAGAAAAGGACTTGCTTTTGTTCTATAATATTTAATTATAGGACAGGAAAGAAAAGACAGAAGAAGGGTCATGTACTCTGAATCTGAAGAATTCAGAGCTAGCCAAAAATAAATATTACTGCAAGATTCCCACTCACAGACCACATGACAGTTCTGATTTACAGAACTATCATCTCAATTTAAGGATGGTGGTTGTCTTAGGAAAAGTAATATCACACTGTTGAAAGAGAAAAAGAAGTAATTGGTGCTTGTAGACAAGATGTCAGGTCCTTCACATTAGTACACACAGTTCTCCAGGGCTCAACACCTACTTTGTAGGTGTATGAACACTTTTATGCAAATATATCCAAGATTATTTGATGGAAACTGGTAAAGTGGTGGCAGTCTTGAATCTCAGGGTATGGTATATTGCTCTGTGCAACACTGACTTCCATTGCTGTTATAGCAAAGTAAGACTATTTCTGGGACACCTGTTTCATGTTAGTGTACTGCTTGATCTCATCCAGAAGTAGTTAACATTGATGTTGCTTAAAAAATTAGCAATGAGTCATGAAAATTCCAAAGGTGATAGTTTGTTTTAGGGGTGGTGGTTTTTTACTTTTTTTTTTGTTGTTGTTTTCTTTTTCTTTCCGTATTTGTCTCCTCTGCATCCCATTTTCTCTGCCCATACGAACATCACCTTTACAAACTTTTTTATTCCTCTAGAAGTCTTGCCTTATTGGTTTCTTAGGAAGGTAGGAATGCAAGAAAGCAGCTAAACCATCATCTGTCTGACTTTGAGGAGAGTGGTCCTGTCCATGGTAGCAGGAAACCAGAAATATTTCCTTCCAGCTCAGCATCCATAAGAACTGCTGATGGGGATGAATATGGTAAAAAAACAGCTTACTGAGCTGTAGTGGTCAGTGGAAATGCAGCTAATGGGAGGAAAGTGCATTTTGTGTATGTTCTGTATGTTTTGAGGTGTTTTCTTTGGCATTTATTCAGATGATAGTGGAAAATATCTGTATTACTGTAGCATTTAACATTGTTTCACACATACCCAAACAAGTAAGAACATGATTAGAAAAATAACAGTAGAAAATTATCCTCTAGACGGACACTTTCTAGCCACCTCTTTGCCACTAATGCTGATAAATTCACTGATAAAAAGCAGTAAGAGTAGGGTGATCAGAGTAAAGAGGGAATCAGGGAACCTGTTAGTTACTTGGAAGTTAAATCCCAAGGTCATGTCCTGCTCTGGAGCTTTTACATTGTGGTGCCATATGGGGAGCCATACATATGACCAGGTCTGTTTGGAGTCAATGGTGTTGCCAATAGGATTACTCTGTAAATGAGACACAGTGATGCATTTTCAAAGCAACAAACAGAGGAATGCGGACAAATCCTATTAACAAATAACAGGATTTGTGCTTGCACTGTACCTCCTACTCACCACCTTGAAAATTTACCCCGTGCTGTCTGAACCGTTGTTCTGCATAAAATCAAGTAAATTATAGTCCATTTAAAAATAAGCTCAAACCCCCATTGGATTCCACTGAAGTGTGAATAATGATTCAACAGTCATCAGCTGTGGTTGCCATAAGAAACAAGATTTCATAAATCTATAAGGTGTAGAAGAGACAGAAATGCCACAAGCAACATTAATTTAGTAAAACGATAACCAAAATTGGATCTTATTTTCAGTGCTGGGTCTCTTTTTTTTCCAGCTCCTATGGTTTCTCAACAGATCAACAAAAGCAGCTGTCTGCATTCCAACTGTAAAACTAAACAGTTCTAAGAAGCCTGAGGGCTCAAATCTGGTTGACCGTATTATCCACTCTTTGTTAATAGACATAAATGATCTGGTTCTTTTGGAGAAAGCCAAAAAGAAATACAAATATAGGAATTGTATCTGAGGCATAAGTCACTTTATATCACATTCTGCTGTTACAAAGTCAAAAATACCATACATAAGACAAAATCTGCTCTGAATATTTGTAGTATTTAATATTTTGAAATTCCTAGCATATAATTTTGAGGAAGTGTGTGTAAATTACCATGAACCCAGTAAATGTTTATTTTATTCATAAAAAGAAATAAAAACTAGAGCAAGCAAGTAGAGTAACACTCATCCTAAGAACTGACTTGCTGAATTTAAAGCAGAAACCTCTATTTTCTACATATTTATTATTATTTGTATGATCAGTATAAATTACCACAGCACAAGCAGGTCACTGGGTGATCCATGCATGAAGACAAAATACCGTATGACATGTTGTCAAGAATAAAAAAAGGTTGACAAACATTGAGCGTCATAAACTTTGAATAGAGAGATAAATTGTCAGAAAGGAAAAAAAAGTAAGGGTGTTTCTCTGCAGTCTTTGACAGCTATAGCTTTCAGGAAAACACTGTGTTTAGATCTGCATAATGGCAGAGTAGAGTGTAACCAGTAAGGGGATGTGATAAACTGCTAGGAAGATTTCTTTAGAAGTGTTTGGATAGGGAGAAAGATTGTTCTGTAGTAAAGGATAATCCATTGAGCTCTCTCTTCTGCATTAAATAAACACCTTTTTAGAGGAAGTATACATTTGAATTTGTATTTTTATGTTTGAATACAAATGTGTTTCTTGATATTTTCTGTCCTGCTAATGACATTGGACATACAGTTGATGTAAGCTTCCAAGAACGCTTGGAAGGAAACATAACTGTCCAAGGTTTCCTTTCCATTTAACAGTTAAAAAAGGGTGGCAATTAGGTAAGATTCGTCTCTCTGCATGTACATGTATAGCACTGTAATAAATTTAAGGCACTGAATGTCTCAAACCCATGTTAGGTAAATAAATGCAGAGACACTTTAGGTAATAGGTAATGCTTTAGGTAAATAAATGCAGAGACACTTTATTAAATGCAGTAACAAACTGAGAGTGAAGAAATTAGGAATACAATTTTATCTCATTTGTTTTATTTAATTTCCGTTACTTTCACCTTGATTTTTTTTTTCTTGCTTAGTTACATGTTTATACACACAGACCCGAGTCTGGGTATGGCACGTGGACTTAAAGTCACTGTGTAAAGTGTGACTTTACACCACGTATCTAGTGTAAAATAGTGTATTTAGAAGTCAAGCATTACACTGCATGCCTTCCCGCTTTGTAGTGTACTTCGACTTTATTATTGCCCAAATATTGTTTAAGTCTGAATTGTAATTTCTTAATAAGTATTGATGTAAAAGTGTTTCTCAGTATCACTGTTTCTGATTCATATCCTGTGTAAGACTTTTTCTTGTGGAAAGCATGCAATACTTCCAAATAATATCTAGCTGTCTTAGCTACTAAAATGTCAATGAAAGACTGTGTTCTGATGACACATGCACATTCGTGCATATTTGGTGAGCAAAAGCCTGCTCACAGAATACCAAAATCAGAAAACTATCCTTGATTTCCAGAGAGTTAGATGAAGTGTCTTCAGATTTGTTTCTTTTAGCTAGCTTATGTCTTACTCCTTCTGTTTCCTTATATAGAATCATAGAATAGTTAGGGTTGGAAAGGACCTTAAAATCATCTAGTTCCAACCCCTCTGCCATGAGCAGGGAGACCACACACTAAACTATGTCACCTAAGGCTCTGTCCAGCCTGGCCTTGAACACCTCCAGAGTTGGAGCATTCACAACTTCCTTGGGCAACCTATTCCAGTGCCTCACCACCCTCACTGTGAAGAATTTCCTCCTTATATCTAACCTAAAGTTCTCCTGTTTAAGTTTAAATCCGTTACCCCTTGTCCTACCACTAGAGTCCCTAATGAAGAGTCCCTCCCCAGCATTCTTGTAGGCTCCCTTCAGATACTGAAGGCTGCTATGAGGTCTCCACACAGCCTTCTCTTTTCCAGGCTGAACCTGCTTTTTGCCTTTTCTGCCTACCCCTCTTAATTATTCAGCTCTCTTCCTCTTGAACCTAGTATGAAATTAGTATAAAAAATATTTAGGGATGAGAGGTGCCCTCATCTGTCTGTAAATTCCATAGAGTGTGCTTGGTAGAGCAAGATAAATAAGCATAAGTAAATGTAAGAACACATTATATGGGCTTGATTTTTGATGGTATGCTTTTACAGACACCTGATGCCTACACCTGTCCTGGTTGTTTTCAAGATAAATTACACAACAAGATCTACCAAGGAACTAATTTTTATATGAAATGTGAACTTGGCAAGTTTGAGTAGGCTGACAGTATTGAAAAACTCCTAAGCTTTCAGTTTCTAATAGCTCTCCTGGCTATTTTCTGTTCTAGAGTGTCCAGTTGTAATAATGTGAATCTTTCTACAGTAGTTTTGTGTGTCTACTCAACAGCAAATCATGGTCCTACTCAGTAACTTGGAGAAACTAATTTATGTATGTTTGTTAGATGTTTGTCAAAAATGTAAACATTATTCATGAAGCTTAGCTTTTGTCCATGGTTAGTTTAGATGAACAAACTTTCATTATGTTATAAGAAATAAATCCTTTTAAAGACTTAAAGCAATCTGCTTTTCAGATCCAAAATTATTAATTCTCCTACTTAAGGGAATAGAGCTTTCGTTAACCTAGTATGAATGCCATAGATAAATTATTAACATTGCCTTTTGCATAATTTCATGGCCAAGTAAAATGCTTATATATATATTTAATTTATATAAAATGTGCATGAATCTATATTTTGCATTTTAAAGGAAAAAACAAATGAGAGCTGCAGCAGACTTGCACAGAATGAATTCTACTTTGCATTTTGGAAGTGCTGTAAATCATTGGAGTTATGTAGTCAGAGTTTATGATTTCCATCAAAGAGCACAAGGGACATATTTCACTGTGGTCTATCCATTATTCTGCATATACTTGAAGAGAGAAACTCAAACAAAGCTCTCATTAGGAAACATTGACATAAGACTAGCAGAGAATTCATTTACTTGTACATGGTGATACAGCAAAGAAGTCAGTGAGAGCCATATATTACGCTGCCACAGCAGGTGGAGGCGTTGAAAAGGAAATGTGCATCTAGACATGTGTTTTTTGTACAGCTCTTCCAAGGTTTGTGTTTGTTCTTATTTCTGGTGGCTTGAAAGCAAATAAAAATTTATAGCTGAAGTGTGAGGGAGTAGGGAGGGTTTGCTGCTCCTTAGGCAGCAGGAGCTGCAGACAGAGCTCTGTGGTACCATGGCTCAGCCCCATGGCACTCAAGCAGGGCAGCAGTACAAGGCAATCAAAAGATTGATCCTTAAGTGGGTCCATAGCGATGGGGCAGATCAGAAGGGATTCGAGTAAGGGACAGATACAGTCCAGTGATTACCTGGCAGGTCCACAGTAACAAAAGGAAGTTCAGGTAGGGACATCAGACCCCCGGAGTGGGGTCTAGATCAACAAGGTCCATGACCAGGCACAGGTGAATGCTCCTGTGGTATAGCTCAAGCCAAGACTGAGGACCCAAACCTGTGCCGAAATGGGATGGTGGACGTCTTACATGAGTCTGGTCAGGGCAATTAAGCCCTATTAGTGCCCAGAGGGCCCTGACATGAAGCAGATCAAAATCTCATGTGAGACTTCTGGTTGTACAACAGCAACTTTTCTAGCAGTAGAAGTGATGAGTATTTTCAAGAGTGCATTACACAAGGAAGTATGTGTGTTTACAGACATCGTCTTGACTTACCTGTTTCTATTTCACGGCTTCTCTGTATAGAAGGGATCAAGGTTAGGGGTACTATTGTGGTTGATTCCTTTGGGACTAGTCATGTAGGAACCACTTAAAGCTCTTTAATGGATTGGCCAGAATAAATAGAAGACTGGATAGAGAAATAATGTCTTAGCTGAACTTGTCCTGGTTTGGGTGGTGGTATGTGTTTGGTTTTTATTTTGTAGGTTTGTGGGAGAAGTGTCATGCCTCAGAAAACCTGCTGTGTAAGGAAATAAATGCAGAACTTTGAGACAGACTTGCCAAAGCAGCACTGACTGAGCCAATCTGCTTTATGTTAATGTGAAATAAATTAATTCTTCCCTGTATTGGGGTAATGAATGGATTGGGGAAAAAGTGAAGATAGAAAAAGTTACACTAAGGCCAAATATGTCACATGTTGTTGTTCAGTCTGTAAACGACAAATTTATTGTAATTCGGTTTTGATTGCTGTCATGATTCCAGGGCTGCTTTAGAAGTGGGTCTGAAAGCTTTTCCGTGAAAGTACATGTTGAAGTTAAAAGCTGGAGTGTGGACGTATGAAGGACTCTGAAGGATTTTGTCTGGATCAGCTGCAGCTGTTCTGTTTTAGATCTGTTTTATATGAGATTTGTCTTCTGAGCATTGTTTTGCTCCCAGCCAAGCTGTGGCTTTGTCTGTAGGTGAAACGATTAGTTCTGTGTCAGAGGTTACAAATAGCAAAATGTCTCCACAGCAGCAGTATACTGCTAGTTGGTATATCGAAAGTGAACCAAGAACATTGGCTTTAATTGTGTTCTATGCAAGTAAGTGTGCTACTTGTTTTAAGTAGAAGGTCAGTAGAAGCTGAATATGTTTCATATTGTCTGAACTAGAGCAAATTTCAGGAACTACAAAGTGTTTGTTTGTCTGGCATACACACCAAGAGATCCTGGAGCCAAAAGCTCCAGGTTAGTGATACTTGTGGCTTAGTTTAAGATTTTTCTGATCAAATTTGTTTTGATGTAGGATTAGGTACTGGCTTTGCTGCCAAGTCTGTGAGTATGTGCATGTTATTGTCAGGATTTATGCCATAGAAAATTAAACCACAGAGCTATATAGATGGATGAAGGAAAGGAGGAAGAGGTGCACTGGAGCCATTGTGTGTCTGGCTGGTCCAGGCAGAGGAACTGGATTTGAAATGTGATGTGGGTCTGGGGGCTAGAGCCTCAGAATTAATAGTCTGCTTAATGTGAATTGAATCCCAATGGTATATAACTGATGTAACTGTTTTGGTGATAGAGAAATGCACAGTTCCTTGTCTTGTTCCCATTCCCCTTCATGTATAATCACAGGAGTGAAAAATGATTATTATTTTAAACGTATGCAGTAGAATCAGGAAATAAGATTATTACATACTTTGAGAACACACTAGTGTTCAAATTGTCAATTGTTAAATAGGGAATTAGCAGTTACATTAAATAGGAATGTTGATCTGCATATCCAACACACTGTTAGATCTTACTGAGAGAAGCTATTTTGACTTAACAAAAGTTGGCTCTGAAAACTTCTACAGGCCAATACATGAATGAGCACAAAGTGCCACTTGGTACACTGCTGGCTGTTTGCTGCTTTCTAACTGACAGTGGAGGTGGGAGTGAGAGGTTGGAAGGGAAGAATGAGTTATGCTTAAGGTAATTTATGAATTTCAAATAACTGATGTTCCAAATCAGTGTTCAGTTCTTCATCAGTGAGAAGCATAGCTTGTTTACCACATTCCTAAATGGATGAAAGGAAACATATGCATATTAATGTTAAAAAAAGCTTTATAAATGGTTGAGTGAGTACTTTTCAAACAAACCTTCATGAGGATAAATAATAACATGGATATTTTCCAGCCAAATTGAAACTGGTTTTCAATCCTACCCAGGATAGGGGCACATGGTCTTGCATATGCTTTTTCTGACGAGGGGCAGTTATGTTAAAGAGTAATCTCAAAATCTGTTTGAATTTTAGAGTTAAAGAATTGCCAACTGAGGCAAAAAGTTTAGACCTGTATTTTCTACCAGTGGTGGCAGTTGTCAGGCTTGCATGGACCTAGTCTTACATGGAAGGAGTTTTCCAGAAATCAGTAGAGGAGCTAAGCTGGGTGGAAATGGCATTCAGTCAACTGTTTTCTTACTGTTGGTTCAAAGAGAAGAAAGGATGGGTATGGATGGAGAAGGACAGACAAGATAAGCTTGCATACTCACCATAAGAGAAAGTGGAAAAGAGGGAGCAAGATCTGAATGCCAGGTTTCTGTCCAATGGATGTTAAAGTAGTTGGGGTCTGAAGCACTCAGATACAGTATTTAATACGCAAGCATTAACTGCAGCTGTCATGCTGTATAGTGGAGTGGCATTATTATTATTTTATTACCTTTGGTTAGTTGAAATTGTATCTTATAGCAGGAAAAAATAAGTGCTGTATGTATACCCAGCACTGGCATCATAAGGAGATGCTGCATTACAGAGACACTATTCATCACACTTTAGATTTGAGGCAATATCTTTTCTAAATTAACATCATCACCTTGTAACAGCTGTGACCACTAGCTCAGCTATAGCTGATGAGCTTGTCATTGTTTCCAATACAAATTCTGTCTTTAATAGATTTATTTGTAAGTTAGATCTACTTAGCTATAAAAACCTGCTCTGGCTTGGAACATGGTGCACAGGGCTCTCCCTAGATGATTTTCTTCATAGTCCTTCTGTGCTTGATTGAATACTTTCTGCCAAATCTAGTCACCATAATAAACTTCTGGAAAGAGTAATTAAGGATTTTGATAACTGTGTGGCTGTTTTTAGCCAAATGGTTCCTTCTGTAGGGAGCAAGCATAATCTATTTATTGACGATGTGATGTTCTTTATCCAAAGGGTGCTTGAATATTATCCTGCCCTAAATAGTTTTGAGCAATTTTGGCCTGCCTTTTCTCTCTAAAATGCTTATCAGCTCTGTTTCTTCTCCTAAGAATATCAGAAATTTGAACAAGAATATTTCTTACTGGATTAAACAAAAATGTAGTCCTGTGTGTTTATTTTTAGTTTAGAATACAAAATCTTCAAAGTTAATAACACTTCAGAAAAGAAGCTAAACTGATTTACTATATCCAAAATAAAGAAATTATTTGTCTCTATTTTTTCCCTGTTTCCTGAGGAAAACTATATGTAGGAAAGTCAACACATAAATGTGCAGTTTTATTTAGCTGGAAATGAATTTTTTGCTGAAATAGTATTTTTCTGGGGAAAAAAGAAGTTGCTGGTTTTAGTCTTGAGAGAATGCTCTCTCACCTGTTTGCGGAAAAATTGTTCAACAGTGGTAAAATAACAGCTGGTAACAGCCACTCGCTCAACATGTATTTATCAGCAAAAATTTCAATATAAACATCTGATGACCAGGTGTCTCCTTTCCTATTGCAAGATAAGACATTTTAATTATCTCTGTATTTGGGAAGCAGGCAATTCATCAGTTATTTTTGCCAGTTTTCATCTCAGTGATTGAAAATTTTCATGAAGTTCTCCCATGATGGAATACATGTAACTGTACAGAGGGGTTTTTTTCTTGTTTACATGCCGGCCTATGGTGCTGTGTTTTATAGCCCTTATAGAAATAGAAGCATGAAACTACTTTGTAGTTGATGTCGGTGTAAAGCCCAGAGGAATCGTACATGAGCTCTTATTTGAATAGTGCAGTTCCTTGTGTAACCACTTAGATGGTTCCTGATTCAGCAGACTCATAAAAGCTTGTAATCGTACCCACTTGTAGTGCTGAAAAAAGGGCCATGTCTTCCAGAGGACACAGGGTGATAAACCATCTTGCTACAAGTATTGTCTGGGTCCTCCCACGTCCATTAACAGTTGATCATTTGATGATGTTATCAATGGACAGCATATCTTATCAGAGGATACAAAGTGGAGGTTGTACTTCCTTGTGTCCTTCCATGTGCAAGAGACCTGTATTGCTCTTCCTGTCTCTGATCAAACCCTAAGGCAGTTTTGCCATGTGGAAAGTTCACTGCATTAACTCCTACGAATATTAACTGCTTAAATTATGTATTATTAATATTTCATAAAATTACAATTATTTTGATATCTTATAACCTAAATATTTTGTTAGATCTTTTTATCATTGTAGTTGAAGAAAAATTTGTCCTGAAGCTGAGAGGGTTGTTTCTTTCTAGGGTGCACAAATGCTAGCGCTGGTGTCGAGAGCTAGCTGCAGTTACAGCAGAGCAGTTTTCTTGCCTGTGTTTGAGTGTGCTGTGCAGTCATAGAATGATCAAGAGATCTTTCTGTAGCGTTTATTGCCATGTGGGAAGGTTCAGTGCGTGCTAACCAAAGCATGGTCCATGCACAATGCAAGTTCTTCACGTCTTCCTGGTTCATATTTCTACTCTGCAGGATATTCTGTATCAGAGGAGTGATCAAGCTTTCAGCGGAAACAGAGAAAACTGCCAAGGCAGTGTTCAGCTTAGCAGCTCCTTTGCATGTATCTGTTTATTGTAATGTATAATTAGCTGCAGTTTACTGAAACGCTCCTGGCACAAATATTTTCACATCTATGTGCTATTCCACTTTAAATTCCATCTCATTATAACATCATAAAAAGCAGTACCTTGACATGCTTCCTGTATGTCTATGATTAAAGCTGCTATTTATTCATTCACCAAAATCTCTTTTGCGCATACACCTGTGTGTTAGTGGGTGGAGGGAAGAATGTTACTTGAGGCTTTAGGCTGACTCTCTGGAATCACTCTGATACAGATTCTGGGTTTTGTAAGAATGCAAAGCCAGCCTCCCTTTTGCCCCTTAGAATTGGCTTTGGAAAACATGCCAGCAAGGCAAAGAGGCATAATGAGTGAAGAAAGAGGCATAATTCAAATAGTCTTGGAATACTAGAGGAAAATGGAAAAAATGGTGCACTTCTTACAGAGCAGTGATACCATGTGATAGGAGCTTTCTTGAAGCCTAGTAAACCTGTCGGAAATGTTCTTACTAATAGTTCATAATACTTTGTTGTAGAAGAACTAATCAGAGATTTCTAAATCAAACTGCCAATTCAGAAATGAGTCATTGCTTGCATTAATTTTTTGTTGTTGTTGTTGTTTTCATGTAGTTGGTATTTGTGCCACGCAATACAGTAGCGGTCTGTTACTGTCCCATTGTCACAATTATGATTCAAGTTTCAGACAGCGAGGCATAACGTTGACCTAGTCCTAAACATATTCTTTCCTAATGTATTTTGATAGTTCAGCACAACCTATTTTGAATCAGATTTGAAAGAAAGGCTACTGTTAGGCATAAGCCATTTAGGGCTGACACAAAGAAATAGAAATACCTTTCCAAAACATGTTCTTTAAAGATTTCTATTAAGAACATAGACTTTGGGACTAAGGAAACCTGTATTTTCAGTAAAGTGACAAATGTGCACTAATGTTTAATACGGGCATGTTAGGAACATCCCAGGATATATTTGTAGCTGAGATAGTTAATATTCTGAGGTGTTATCATAAAATGGTTTTAGTTGGAAAGGACCTTAAAGACCATCTAGTTCCAGCCCCCTGCCATGGGCAGTGACACCTTCCACTAGACCAGCTTACTCAAAGCCTGTCCAGCCTGGTCTTGAGCACTGCCAAGCATGGGGCAGCCACAGCTTCTCTGGGCACCCTGTGCCAGTCTCACCACTCTCATAGTGAAGAATTTTTTCCTTAGATCTAACCCAAAGCAACTCTCATCTTAAAGCCACTCCCTGTTGTCCAATCCATACATGGCCTTGTACAAAGCCCCTCTCCAGCTTTCTTGTCAGCCCCTTTCGGCACTGGAGGCTGCTCTAAGATCTCCTCAGAGCCCTCTCCAGGCTGAACAGCCCAGCTTTCTCAGCCTCTTTTGTAGGAGAGGTGCTCCTCCAAGTTTGGAGTGGCATTCAAAGCACTGACATTTCACCCGCTGCCGCAGCCATCTCTGCTATCATTTCAAATCTCTGCAAAGCTTCAGCTAGCTCTGATATATAATTTTTCAAGGCTTACAGTATTTCACTGTCAAATAGAAAGTTTGAAATTGTACAGCCCCAAACTCTGAGCACTGACAGTGTTGTGATTGTGAGTTATATTCCAGGTCTAACATTTCAGGAATTATGTGGCTAGAAGGGAGAAATAAAAAACATGAAGGAACCCTCTGGGTCATGAGTCTGTAAGAGGCAGTCACTGACAGCATGGGCTATTCTGCACCAAATTGACTCTGCAGTGTTGTAGGGACAAGAGCAAGGATAGGAAATGTACTATAGAGTTTTTAAAACACATTTGCCTGACCAGTAGAATAGGTTAAACTCAGGACATAGAAACATTTTCTTGTGAAGACTTGAAAATGGATTCATAAGGATTTCATGCTCTACAGCACCGTTTTCTCATAAGAAAATACAGTCTGTGTCAATGTTTGCAGAGCTGAGAGTTAACCAGATATCAGAGATGGTCTGTAAAATGATTGCAATCTAAAATGAAACAGTAAACTCCCAGACCTGAAACTGTAATGATAAAGGAAAACATTCCTGCAGATACATGCCAGGAAATGGATAACATGGAATAAATGAACATTAATAAATTTATCACTATTTTAATTTGATTCTAAATGAAAGTGATTATGGAAATAGATAATTGTTGCAAAATATAATCATTGGGTTTAAAATAAACTGTCATGTGGCTCTATACTTAAAAAGGTATCATGAGTCTACTTAAAGAAAAAATATGGGTAATTATACTTGCTTAGGATTAGTTTTTTGGGGAATAGAGAAATTACAGATAACATCTTAAATTCCATCTTGAATCATAGTACTCTTTCTGTTCTACCTTTTGTGACTGTAGAAATACATCTATCTTCTCAGTGTAACAAATGACTTATTTCTTTTTTTTCAATAATTATTTTCCACTCTAACACTGAATTGTAAACTATAAGAAGTGTTAGAAGATGAAATGATTTCTTGGTGGTTTAGGATCATTAACACTTAGAGAGGCAGCTCAAAACCAGACCAGAAACTCCAGGAAATTCCCATATTTTAATTCTAGTTTCTTTACTACTTTGCTGTAAGTTTTCAGAAGGCCTGTTCTTTCTGTGTATAAAGGAATTATCTTTGATACACCCGTTAAGATGTGTGTATTGAGTTGTCCGTACTGGTGATAGTTCTTAAAATTTTTCATACTGTTTCTGAAATAGCTTTTCAGTTAAAAATATGGCACATACTTCATAGTGTGCTGACTATAAAGATCTTTAAATGGTTTTTAGTTTGGATCATCTGGGTTACTTCCTCTTTAAGGCACCATTTTCTAACAAAGCCGTGTTCCCATATTCTGTGTCCACTCTGTTAAAGCGCATCACTCCTGCACTCACTGAAAGAAGATAGATTTGTCTGTTGCTGTAAGAGAAGCAGGAATTAACCCCTACCCAATGTTCCCCACACATCTGTCTGCTTTTTCATGTCCCTCGCTTCCACCTTCCGATGTTTGGTCTTCAGTTATGTGAAACACATGAACATGAATATGTGTTCAAAGGGTATGCCTTTGAATCCACTGGGAATCCTACATAAATAAAGTGCATTAAAGGCTGTCAGGGACCAGCCCCCAAGGATAAATCCAGGAGCTTAGAAAAGGAAAATATTCTATTGAAACCTATATGTTTATACAGCTAAAGATAAGGCCTGGAATTATGAGTGGCAGACTGCATTGTGGTCACATCCTAACTTGCAACACATTTTGGGTAAATACATGTTTTATATAAAAAGAAGTGTTCCCAGAAATTGGTAGGGAACTTCATAATCACAGCTTCAGAACTGAAAAGGCAATTGTTTTATCTGATTTTCCTTTTAATTTTTTTTTTCCTTTTTCCTTTTGAAATGTAATTTCCTGATACAAGGAAGGGGGAACTCTTCACTCTTTGATTTATTTTTTTAGTTATTTATTTTTGTAATTAGTTTTTAAAATTAATAGTTTTTCCAAATCACCCTCAGCAGTGTCAGTGTGTTTGTGGAACAATATGAACTCCCTCTGGCGGCCAGACAATCCTTCTGGAGTCTTTTATGCCTTAAACCAACAGTACAGCATTTTTCCAAGCTATGTACTTAGCTGTGAATTTTACAGCTGTATCTTTCTTCTATTCCTGTCATAAATGTGGCATTTAGGAATTTTATATGCTATGGACAAAATAACTTTATCTGATTCACTGGAAACAGAAATCAATTGGCCACCATTTTTGTTAATATTCATAACCCCACCTAGCTATAGAGAAATCCCTCTTAGGGGTGCGGGGCAACCTCTGTAAGTTTCCAGTTTCACATCCATTTCTATAATAAATGCTTTGTCATTAACCGTTGTAAAGGTGTAGTCCCATAAACCACCTGCATTCCCTGTGCACTCTCCCTTTGAATGACTGCTGTTGCTTAAAGGAAATTACTAAAAGCATAACTGTTTCCTGAATTAGTTGTTTAAAGATTGACACACTTCCTTCCTCTGCTCTTGCTTTATCTGCTGGGTCAGCACTACCCAGATGTGTTTTCCTGTACCATGCCCCATTGCAATGAAGGATGTTCCTGGCCTGCTCCCACACTCCTTGTCCTTTGCTGCCACAACCAATTAATATTAGTTCACTTCCCTTGTCTCCACTCTCTTCTGCTTTCTGAGAACATCCTGCTAATGGACCACGTGTGCACAAGCCCAAATCCCTAATGGAGGTCTACAGTAGACAAAAGGGA
>NW_009941279.1:16778-48699 GCF_000696875.1 Nestor notabilis | reverse complement strand
GGTCAGCAGGAGGAATCCACATTGAGAGAAAGTTAAGACCAGTGAATTGGATGACATGTGTGATCATTTCTTACATTTCAGTCAGAGTCCAAAGATAGTTGCTTTCCACTATGAAGGTATTGATTCAAACTCTACCCGGTGCTTGCTTGTTCATAATACATGCACAATCTTTACTTGTTTTACAACATATTTCTGAAACAGGAGAAGTAAGAAGCACCACAATTTAGGTGAAGGTTTTCATATGAGCAGTTTAAAAAACACTAATAATGAAAATGTCTGGTAAACGTCGCGGATATCAATGATAAGATATTACAGCAATCCTGTTAGGAAGATCTTCTATTGGACTGGCAAATGAAATGAGTTACAGCTTTGCCTGGAATATCGAATTTAGGAGAAGAGGAAGGAAAACTATCTCGGTTACAATCCTGTGCAACAGTACCAGCAGTTCCATACCTGCTTGGTGTTTACTGTTACTGCATCTCACCGCTCTGCAGCATGTAAAATTATCTTTCAAATAACCCTTGCCTGATGATGAGCCATAATGAAAACACTTCACAGATGCTACAGATACTGATGAATCACTAAAATGGCAACAACCAGATCTTCTCACACTGCATGTGAAAACCCGTGCCAGTCTAAAGTGCAACAAACAACTGTTTTAAGATTTGTTCTTGCTTAGTGAATGCGAAGAGGAGTATTATCTTCTCAAAGTATGTGTTTTAAACATGGCTTAAAGCTTAGAAAGCACTCTTATTTTACTCAAGAATTTGCACAAATTACTTTCATCGTAATCTGTGCTGAGCAGGACTGAACAGCTTAAAACAATCATAAAATAAAACTGTATTTTGACCTGTTTGAACATGGCTTTACCAAGAATTGTTACAAATAAAGTGTCTGACTCAATGAATGTCAGTCCTACATTTAATAGAAAAACAGGATCATTAAGTATTTCATTGCGTATCCGTAACATCACAGACTGTGTTAGCAGATAGAAAGGTTTCTGAGAATATCTTTATTGTCACTGATATATTCAAGCCATTCTTAGTCAATAGCTCCCTCTTCAGTCCTGCAGCAGAGATCAATATTAATTTGTCTTGGTAAATAAAGTCAGTTGGTTTATATTAATAATGGCAAACATATTCATTAGCTTTCGCAAAGAAATTTACTCCAGAAAAGCTAAACAAAATAATGTGTAGATAAGAGCAAGCTTTGTGACAAACAGCATTTGCAGCTCTTGCAGTCTGCTTCTCCTTCTTGGTTATTTTGTTTTGGATAATTTGTCCAAGATGGAATATAATGTCTCTGATCTCTGGACTAGAAACTGATTATGTGATGTTAGCAAAATGAAAATGGAGGAAAACATGGGTGATATAATAAACTAATATACTGAACAATATAGTACATGTTAAACTCACAGTGGCAAAACAATTAGAATATGCCCTCTTGTTATAGGTAAATGAAAAAACATCTGCGTACAGAAACATCAGAGCAGTGAAGAATAAAGCTAATTCAAAGTTAAGAATGGTGATTCAACCCATTTTATGAGATCTTCCTCTTGTTATTTGACTAATATCAGCAGTTTTCTCCCATAAGTACAACAAGATTTTTAATTCTAATGGCCACTTTAGTCATGAAAACAATATAATTAGAGTAATAAATACAACTTCATGTTTTCATAATTAGAGTAATAAATACAATGTTGTGTTTCTATAATTTATCTGATTGTTATCTGCAATTTATTTTTATAACTTAGCACTTAAGGGCTTAGGAAGGAAGTAGTGAAAATAGACCAGAATATAGTCACTACCTTCAAAATCATCTTGATTCTGGAGGCGAGTTTAAAAAAGACAAGTGAGAACGGGCTAAAAGTGCCTCTGAAGATCATGATATCTATACTACATCGGATGCTGTAATAATGACAGAACCAGTGAAATAGCAACAGTAGAGATAATAGTGATAGTTTAGGAAAACTGAACTTTGGGAAATGTAATCTACCAACATTTATACCCTCTTTTTATTGCCTTGCAACTTCTGACCCTGTTTTTCTTCCTGTGTACACCTAGAGAATCCTTTGGCATTTCATCTTACATAGTTAATGTTCCCGTATTCCTATAAGGAATTCAGTATTAACATACCCCTTGAAATTCTCAGGCTGTGGCCAGTGTACCCTCATGGAAAACTGTAGCAGCTGAAGTCTTTGTATCAATTGCAGTCGCCATGGGTAATGCTTTCCTTTCAAAGTACAAGGGGCTTAAAAGGGAAAGGAGCCACTGGAGCACTGAACTCCCATTGATGTTGGGAGGACACTGCTTCAACGAAGTCACTGTTAGTTGAGGGTTGGGTTATTGTTTATTTCTCTGTAACACATGTGAGGAAAGGTCTGTATGTGATGCCACACAGTAGATGCAGAGCAGTTGGAAGCCAAAATCAGGCAAATGAAAACACGAAATTCAAAGATCTGATGCTTCTTCCATCTACTGCTGTCAGTGGTATTAGCCTTACTTAAAGTAATTCATGTCATCAAGGGCAGATACCAGAGGACACTGTCAGCCTCCAGATTCTAAAGCTGTTTTAACATACCTTATTTTATTTATTGATAAATTTTGTTAGAATAACACAAAGTGATGTTGGCCTAAGAGTGAATGTAAAATTCACTTTGTGTTCTAAATAAGTAGTTCTTTTACATGTTGTTTGCTTGGTCGTGTTTCTTTGGTTTTTAATTCACCTTTAAACACTGTGCTGTACTTGACTTTCATTGAGACATGCTAGATACATCCTAATAAACACACTAACATGATCTGCGTATAAAAATGTAACTTCCAGAGTAAATTCTAAATGCTCCAGATGTGCCAACACTGTCCAGACTAATTCGGATAATTTATGAACTGGGAGTCTGCCAGCATTTATCTGCATCAGTGTTATGTAGCAAAGCTTTGCACCTGCTCCAGGCCTGCTGGGAAGTAACAACAAATTTATTAGGAAGTCCTGTGACTTCTTTTTTTCCTTTTTGTGCTGAATAAATTATTTCCTGTATATTCATAGACACCACATGTCAGTATTGAGCAGCGGGCTGCAGAGTTCTTCTATAGATATTACTTTTTGTACTTAAGTGACAAAAGAAAAATTCAGGTTTCCCACTCACCCATTCCGTGTCTGTCTTTGCCTTTATAGTCAGGAAATGGTTCAGCAGTGCTGCTGCTGAAGTCAGCACTTTGTTCAGGGAGTGACACATCAGATGCTTTTTTGAGGGAAGGAGGTTTTGGTTGGGTTTTTTTGTTGTGTTTGGGGGTTTTTGTGTGTTTTATGTGTGTATGTGTTTTATTTTGGGTTTCTTTTTCTCCTCATTAACAGTCTGGTTGGTGTTTTTTACAATGACAGGGCAAACCAGTCAATAATCTGTTCAAAGGAAATTATGAAATCACAGGCCTCCGAGGCAGATAATTATCTGTATTACTTACATAAAAGTGGTGTCATTCTCTCATTGAGTTCCCCTGAAATGGCGAAGAGGTCGTCTTCAGGCACAGGCCTCATTCAAAACAGAGCAGACCAATTCATGCAAACAGTTATTCATAACAAAATCATTAACTAGCTGATGAAAAAATGTAAATAATTCACTTAACGTGTACTATTTGAAAATCTAAGCAGTAGCCAAGTAGCAGGAAACCATTATTGTAAAAAAATTTATGAGATCTTTGGTGGGAAAGAAATTATTCATATAAATCCCATATGACTCATTTCAACTATATGACTCAGTTCTAATTCAAGTCTTTTTAAGCTTTTAAAATGGTTACACTAATTGATTAATCATTGATAACTTCTTATCGCAGGCCAGGAAATGTGTGGATTCTTTGTGGTGGGACACTGTTGAGCTGCAGTACTTAACATTTACAGTTCATTGGTATTATTTTCTGTTAGCTCCATGGGCACCGAATTGCAGAAATTAATGCACAAAAGTCCCTTAGGTCTGATCTGTTCTTAGACTTCCATTCTTAGAAGATGGAGAATCCTATGAAAGGTCTGCAGATGTCAGCTCTGCTTTAGGCAAATGCTAAAATAAAACAATAGAATGTTAATAAAATCGGTGTCACAAAAAATGAAGCTAGTACATTACTCAAGACTTGACAGCGTGTCAGTGCTGGGATCAGTTTTAACAGAACCCTGATCTCATGCCCTGTAACTGGGAGCTGGGACAACTGAAACCTCTAAACTTGGTGCAACTGCAATTAGGATCTACCTTCCATTTACACTTTCTCAATTGTTCTACTCAGACTGATTGGGGTTTTTTAATTTTTTTTATGGAATTATTTTTTAGGGAGTGCTTCAAACCATCTTAGATAACCAATATCTTGACAACGTCAAGAAATGCATGAAGTCTGTATTTCTCTTTCTTACACGTTAAGCCCAGATAGTATATTAACATACACTATTTAGTCTTTATGTTCCCCCAGCAACTGTGCTTCTTTACTGCATTTACCTTTTTGGCCAGAATGTCTCATGTGACAGATTCTCATATGATTTAAGTCTTATAGGTAAGGATCATTTCTTAGGGAAGAAGGTGATATGCCTCCCGCACAACTGTCTTCTGCATAGTGCTCATTGGGGTTGCTGTTGAGAGGGGGGAGCCCCCAAATCCCATATGAAGCCCACTGTAAAGAACCCTACTGCCCAATTTACAGAGGAGTCATGGTCTGTTGGGTGGTGGACATTCTCACTTTGTACGTTCCTCCTGATATTCAGGCCTTCAGGTTTTAAATAAAAGGATCCTCTCCCAGGCAGGTAATAACAGCTCCCAAAACTGACACTCTCATAAATGGAAGCAGTAGTCCCTGCAACATGACTTGCACAAAACCTGAAAATGTGTTTATACTCTAGTTTTCAATGTGTGAAGTGCTTCACTTAGAGCATCTTCTTTTTTTTTTTTATTCACTTAGAAAGGGAGATAGGGCTTTACAGAGCCATTTTCTTTAATATCTGAGACCAAAAATGAAGACTGTGGACAATAACCCCTCAATGTGTTTCTGTGCCAAACTTTTATTTTAAACATAGGCTTACGTATAGCACAAAAATACAAATCATGTACTTCAGTACATGTAAAATATTGGTAACATTTTAAATAGATGTTTCAGATTGGTATTTAATTTGCATTTAAAAAGCATTTATTACTAGTTAATGAATCAATTGATTGCTCAAGGAGCACTTAATGAGATGTATTGCCTTATAAAAGAGAAAGTTAGTAGCTAAATAACAGAAAATGTAATTGTCACTACAAGTGTCATTATGTTTGTACTAACTCAGAAATGGATTATAGAGAGGGCAGATGTTGTGGTGCTGGTTGATGGATGAATGTTGGCAGGAACCTCTTTAAATAAAGCAGCTGAGATGAAAGAAAATTGTACATAACTAAAATAATGGCATACACAGATGTACGACTGGAGTGGTGATCTAATGGTCCCCAGGAAAAAAAAGTCATCCTGTTTCATGTAGATTTGGATTCAGTTAGATCCTAAAGAAATAAGTGGAAGAGTGATTCATTCTAGTAGTGGGAAAAAGAAACCCATCAAGGACTACAAAAGACTTAAGTTGTGCAACATGTAAACAAACGTCCTATAATTTCTTTGCTAAGATAGAGGTAAGATCTTTCATCTTATCTGTATCTTATAGAGCCTATAGAGAGCTTTGCTCATTATTCCATTTCCTACTATCCATATGATGGTGTTGCCTCTTCAAAGTAGTTTGTCAACTTTTCCTAGTAGTATTAAAAAATAAGAGTGAATTCTTTTCAAGGTCCTATTAAACATTCTGCCTCTTGGTTTTTGAACTTCTTCATACTTTATTTTCAGAATTCTCTTTGAATGTTACTGAAACTAGAAGAGGAGCTCAGCTGTGCTTCTCCTCTACTGCAATTGCTGCTGCCCAGAAATATTTTTAGAGAAAACTCTGAGTTCCTTTCTTTGTTTTCTTTCAGGAAGTGTGAGACAGTTTGTCTTACTCTTATTTAGTATAACTCAGCTGAAATGACATAATAAATTAGTATTTTGGTTCTGTCTAAAACACGGGGGCTTTCTTTTTCCTTTTGTCTTATCTGTTTCTTTGTATTTCTGTGTTCACTTGCTCTACCATCTGTTTTTAACAATATAAAGATTATAATTTTCAATTTTCTTTTAAATAAAATGCCTCAGGTGTTAATTCATGCTTCATTGGTATCATCCTCTAGTTTATCAGTGCTAAATATGGATCATTGTCTGACTATGCATCCTTTTTCATTAGACAATTTATTATTCTGGCATGATTTGATCCACCTTATTGGACTGGAAATAAAGACTACAGTCTGATTTGTGTCTAAACCTAGACTACGGGGAAAACTGCTTGAACTTGTGCATCCTAATTTGGATCCTAGGAATATTACCTTAACCATGTCTAACATTTCCAAGTTGTGAACTTAATTTCCTTTTGGAACAGTTAATTTTCAGTGGAATAGAAATACCATTTCTACTCATTACTCCTATCTCACATTTTGCGGCTGAAATTCCAAGTTCTGCAGTGGAATAATATACACAGTTTATTCCATTTCTTATGTTGCAGACCTAACTCCTTTTATTGAGTGATTGCCATGCTTTGCCCCCAGTGGTATTTTCCTTGAATGTTATATGCTTTGATGTACCTTAAGTTGTATTGTACATTGTGATGCCATTATTTTGCACCTTGTGTTGCTACAATATGTGTTCTGGGTAAGCAAGCATGCACAGGTCCTGCAGAGGTACAATACTTCTATTTATTTAAGAGAAATAATAGAAACGATGACATAATCATCAAAACCTTTTATAAATTTCACACTTTTTGGAAATGAAGTCTCAAAACAAAACTGTGTTTAGGAAACTATTTGCCTAGGAACACAAATGAAGTGTTTCTCACAGCTCAGTACTAAGGTTATCTAGTTTCTTATTCCAGTTTTACCTCTGATAATGGAAGTGCTCAAACAGAAACAGTGACTTTATTCAGTGATAAATTCAGAAGCTGAGAATTACCCGGAACACCCCATTTTCAAACACTGGTATTCTTATTTTTTAGTCCTTAGCGATTAAGTGCCACAGAAAAAAATCCCCGCATTTCAGCTTTGGCCTACTACTAGATCATAACATTTTTATTACAAAAATAATTCTTGTTAGATAAAAATGAACCACAACCAATACTTCCTCAGATGTCAAGAGAAATTGCCCTCAAAAATGCCCACCAAGCTGTATGTCTCTGGGTACAAATGTGTGTGTGTGTATATATGTATGTATACACACATACACTTGTGCGCATGAATACATATATTACAGAGGTACTAGTATTGTATAGTTGGGAATTCAGTCAAAAATAGATTTTACTGCATTACTGTGCCTTCACAGTTCTGGAGTGGTTCAAGAATAATACAGCTTTTGGACTACTTTAGTAGCTGAGGGACTGTCTTACCTGCCCTTGTACAGAGTCAAAAGATCTTGGTTTTTCTACGTTATTTTATACATTCCTCAGTCATCTCTTCTGGCATCTGATGTGCTCCTCTGACTGTAGGAGTGTAATGCAGCTCAGGAGGGGTGAGTTGTCCATCTGGAAGAGTATTGCAGCCATGTGTACACAGCTGGGTTGAGGCAGTTGTAACTAGTTTTTACTGAACTGATGTCTTCCAGTTACTTCAGATGAGAGTGGTTTTCTTCCCCTGTGTTGTTTACATAAGAAAAGAGGCAAGGTAGGGGAATTTCTGACTATGTCAGTGAGTTCTGCTGCAGTCTTATGCTGAAGCTTTAGTTGAGGGATGACTTCTGCCTATTTCTTATTCACAGTGTTCATCTGTACAGGATGCCTCTGAAAGAAAGACACACAAAGCTGTCCATCCCTGGGAAACAAATATAGCATCAGGTGGAAAAGAAACCTTCCCACAGCTCTGGCTTCATGTGAGTGGTTCCTACCTGCATTTCACAGCAGTTGCTGCCCAGTTGCCTGTTATTCTAGGCTCTTCAAGTACTTCAAATAAGATGATGGGAAGGGAGGTAAGGGAAATGACAGCCTTTGCAAGTGGCTGTTATAGTAGAGCACTATAGGGAGTTGCGCTTGTTTTGACTCTTCCTCTCCCTGAAGTAAGGATTTATTTGTTCCATACATATTCAGAACATCCCCTTACAGAAACCATGGAAATCTTTTGTAATATTGCCTAACAATTCAGTCCTGAGGTGTGTACTTTTGTAGTGGCATATAGTAAGTGGAGGTCTTGGGAGAAAAGACAGGTATGTCTACTTTTATAGGAACACACCCACTCTGTAAACAGATGTCGTTTTCAATGAGAACCTAACGAAAAGCAGTAGATTTTTGTTCAAAAATTAGCTTGATCTATCTTTCATTGTGTGAAAAATGCTTTCAGTTCTTTTCTTGCACTGAGTACTGCACCATTGCTCGCCTGGAGTAAAGCAAAATGCTGACTTCAGCTTCTCTGAAATCCTACACTGAAAAGTATTTTCTGACAAGTTAACCTTTTGAAAGGCTAATGCAAAACATTTTCAATGGGAAATCTGGTTTTTAACTATTTAAAGTTTTCAGTAGAGGCACCTGGGTTGTTCTAGATGTAAAGTAAAATGTTTCCAGAATATTTTTCTTCACTATCTTATCTATTTTTTTTATCTGTTTTCCTTTAAACAACATTTTTCTACTGAAAAATATAAACAAAACATACTTTTCTCTAAATGTTTTTTCAATGTTAAGGTTCTTTAGAAATACTTATCTAATACATACGATATGGCCAAAAGGGTGTGGGCATCAAGTTTTTTACCTCGACATGTAGCTAATGTAGAAGAATATATCAGTTTTAGAAAATAACAGACAGGATTTTAGTAGGAACATTCTCATGGATACAAGCTTTTTCAATATACTCTTTGAAATTGAGGACCTGTAGGAATCTGGCTGTTTTCCAAAATATAGGACACTGTGTTAAAGGTTCACTTCTCTGAAAATGCTCAAGTTTTTCCACAACTGTGCCTTCTTTCATCCTGTATCTCTGACTGAAAGCACTGTGGTATCTCTGTCCTGGAAGATAGAGGTGGCACTTTTAGGAAAGGAATATAGAGTCTGAGGTAGCATTTCCAGGAGTGACTGTGCTGACTTCATGGTGGTAATCCCTGCAGAGACGTAAAGGAGAGAGTATGGAATACTTGGCAGCCCTTATGGTGGATAGGGAGACCCCAGAGTTTATGTTTCTATTTTAGGGAGAGTATTGCATTATTTTTGCATTATCAATATTTGATATTCAGTGGTTGTTATTGACAGGTATCTGTATAACACCATTGCTCTTATTGGTGAATAGTAGTAATCATGTTGTAATATAAATCCAGAACATGCTGCACTGCAGGATGTACTGAACATCTACTACAACAAACCTGTTCCTTCCTTTTTATATTTTAAAGCAGCAGTGAATCCCCTGTATTGTAGTTCCAGGCTGTAATTAGCTTACATAGATTTTGCCTACTGGGCACAGTGTCAGTCAACAAATTCGAGACCACTGAGAAAGCGTCATCCTTCCAGGTGCTTTGATGTACTGTGGCTGATATGTTTGCTCTCTGTTAATTTCTTTGGAGAAGTAATAGCTTTGAGAATCAGCTGAAAGAGGTGTCTTTGTGTTTGTGTATAGCTGCAGCTGAAGAATAATTTAGAAGCAAATGGGTCACATATCAACTGCTCTGTCAGTCAAATCCTTATTAGGACCAAACTCAGTGTCACAATGAAGTACCATTAATCTCTTCATAAAGAAATGCATTCTTCTCTGCACTTGGCTTTAAGTTTGTTCTGCATTTTTTGCTTTATCTTTTATGCTTTGTGTTCCTTGTCTCTTTAGGTGATGCCAAACAATCTGTTTGTACAGACATCACGAAGTCCACAAAAGAAAGAATGAATGCATTCTTGACTTACAGCATAGCTAGGACTTTGTCAAGGTAAAGTGTAAAAAGAACACAGGATGGATTTGATGACAAGATCACATGGTGTTGTCATTACTCATCCTAGAGCGGTGATCTGAGATGAGAGAGCTGCCTAAATGGTTCAGGTAACTGAGATATGATACACTTCTCCAGGGATGACAACTAGAAAATATATCTGTGCCTAAGAAACGAGATAAACCTTTTCTAGAAATCTAAATTCCTGAATTATAAGTAAAACCATTATCAGGTTTCACTAAAATCTCTGCTCAATGTCCTAAACAGTAATTATGCTCTGTATCTTTACCCTAGAAATGTGGTATGTACCTGCAGATCCTATTGCATCCTGCAGACTGCTGAGAAGTCCTGTATCTTTTCCTTATGCCTACTATCCTAGGAGACAAATTGCTTTAAAGAACAAACCTCTGAAGTTTTAAAGCTGCTTTTTTTTTTCACTTGTAATAGAGTATTTTAAACTTTCATGGGTTTAGAAGAAACCACAGGGAATTGTCTGAGACATTCATTAGTTTTCAAAATTCTGTTAAATACCCATTCTGCTTCTGCTTTCAGGAGCTGTCTTCAGTTGCCTGACCTAAGTAAATGCAACTAAAAAAGCACAGGCTACAAAAGCTTCTCGGCTAGCCATGCTGCAGTGTAATATGCAAGATATTCAATGTACCCTGGATGAAATTCTTGAGACTTGATCCTCATTTTTCAAGTTTGCCACAGTTGTTTCCTCTACTCCATGCCTGCAGCATGCCTGAGTACAGGCTGGAGGAATGAACTGCTTCAGATACAGGTGGAACCCTGGCCTTGATCAACACACAGACAATTGAAACAGTTAAAGCCCTGGGATTAGAGCCTATGTTAAATATCAGATTTTAGAGTGGTTTTGATGGTCATATCCTCTGCATCCTAGATGCATAAGGAGGCCTGGAATACAGCATCATTTGTAAATTCTTTCTCTCTCTTCCTATATAATTCTGGCCTTCAGGACAGATCTGCAGAACCCGGACTCTGGTGGCACAATGAACTCTAAAGGGGTGGATCTTGGCTTCATGGGAACAGTGGACTTTCATACAACTGCATATGTTTTTATGATATTGGATGATCCATACGGGATGCTGTGCAAGACAATACTGTTAACGACTACAGATATTGTTGTAACTCTTCTTACAAGGGGAATACACTGTACTAAGTTTGGAAAAACAGTGCCTTCCAGAAATGATTTTAATAGCCAAGATTAAAAGCCTACTAGTTAATAAAAAACCCTGGAAAACTGTTGAACATGAATGTCAAAATTTTTAATGGATTGCTTTTTTTATTGTGTTCTGCATGTTTTTGTCAGGGGAATATGATAATTATAAACTAGTAACAATAATGAGGTTTTGAATATTCATAGGCAATTAAAACATGTCTCTGTGCATTTTATCAGTACCCAGCGGGAAATGTTGCTCATTTTTTAGAAATAACTGGTTCACAATCTTTGGTGAAAATTACAGGACAGAAATCAAAACACCAAGTGGAGCACAACACTAGCGAAGTTCAATTGATTGGAAGGAAAACAAATGATACAGCACTGATTAAAACATATATTTGTAGTTCTGCCTCAGTGAATAAGAGTACTGTAATTTAGGGTTTATAAGGTGTAGGGACATATCTCATAAACTTTTCTAGGAATATTAGATATCTGTTTAGAATTGAAGAATGCATGAGAAAACCCCACAAACAAACAAAATAAGGGGATAACTCAATAGCAGGTGAGAAAATAATGGGCAAGCGTTAAATTTTATCTAAGGAACTGGTGGATGTATGTATTAAAAAATCTTTTGAAGCAGCTTTTAAAGTATTTTCTCACAGATTTATTTTAGTTCAGCTAAAAGTTATTGGATCTGTCATATACCTAAATGAATGGTCTGGCTTTTGTTATGTAGATTGTCAGGCACATGATAAGGATCGTTTTGTTGTTGAAGATGGATGAGCCCATGTTTTTCATGGATGTGGCTACATTTTTTTCAGTGGCTTTCTATAATATTGTACTTATTTTTTGAAACTTCAATAGGGACTACTTTAGAATCACTTCCTCTTGTCTTTGGAAATTTATTTCTCATGAGATCCTTTCTTTCTGATTCAGCATACTGCTAATATTTATGGTGTGTTCATGTGCTGTGACATTGAGTTGTCATGAGACCAATTTTGTTGTCATGCATATCAGTGCATAATAAGAACCTTTAGCAACTTCATTAGCAACTCTTAGCAACTTTTCAAGAAGGATCTTGAAGAAAGAAGGCAGCATCAGCATGTACATTTTGGCAGAAATCTGCCTGGTTCCTGGGGCTGACAGCCCCTGTTGAAATAACACCGGGAGTTCTCTTGCTAACATTGCCTATGTGGCAAAACAAATGAAAAGGAAAGGTTAACCATGATATTACTCTTGTCTCAGATTTGATTGATGAGCTTGAAGAATATATTGGAGAAGAGTTTTCCATAGCAGTTACTATAATCAAGTTTTGAGTGCTATATTTCCACTGAGGTGTGTTTAAAAAATATGCCCTTGCCAATAGAAAGAGGTGACTGCAATGAAAATTTGAGCATCCAGAAAAATAAAAGGTTGTTGTGAAAACTAATAATAAGGAAAACTGGTAATAAGAAAAACTTAAGTTTCTAAAGATAACTTAGTCTTTTGGAGTAACAGGGGTGGGGTTTTTTTGTTTTTAATTAGGTAGCTTTGTCTTGACTTTATAGCTCAGCAGGGTAGGGCAGTACTTGCACTTAGTACTTCCAAGCTGATCTTAATTAGTCTCTTCTGATTACAGGCAGCTCACTGGCAGCATTATGAAGCAAGAGACGAAGTGAAAATGACAGAAAATAAAACAAGTGCTACATTTTCTTCCGTGAATATTTCTGCTGTAGGCTCAAACCCCTGTTTGAAGCCTAAGTATCTCTAAATGGGGTATCTTTGCAAGATGTGGGCATCTGTGTTTGTAACAGCCGCAGTTGCAACACCTGTGGTCCAGTATCTAGAAACATGAGAGGTACGATTCTTGTGTAGTGTCTCCCATAATACAAGCAGGAGAAACTCAAGTGTTTAGGCAGCTTTTTATCTTAGTATTTTAAGTATATTTTCCCTTAGATAAATCCAGTTTTAAAAATGAGATGTGGAGAGATGGGATCACTTGATGCTTGTACCAGAGGAGTTTAAATGTGTTCTTTAAAGATCTGTAGTTTATGTCTTTCCCACTGTTCAGACTGGGGCCAGATACAGTTCTTCCTAGACTGAGTTGTAATTCTGCCATCCTTAATCCAGGGTCGACATTCACCTAACATTTTTCCTTTTTTTCTTTCACTGATTTTGAACCAAAACCAGGGTTTTTTTGAACTTCTGCTTGTGATGCTGCAATGTGAGGAAAGCAAAATACATTTTTTTCAGTCTATCCAGCTTTTCAGTTATACAGCTTAAGCTTTTGTTTGACTTTTCTTTATGTTTAGGTTCATTTACTGACTCTAGTGAGATTATTGCAGTAAATTGCATGTGAGTATGTATGACCATGACAAATCTCTGAACAGTGCATAGAGGTAATACTGTTCCAGCAAACATTACTCTGATACTTTGTTCATACATCACTCCGAATTTAAAGTATGGATCCAAATACTTGTTAACTTTAGCTGATAAAGTATGGAGCTATTTCATCTTAGTCCATTTTTTTTTGTTTTGTACCTTTAACTTTAGCATGTAGTAAAAGAAAAATATAATGAATTTTAAAATAGTGAATTGAAACTCAAGCAAGGAAGCACGCAATCTTTGCATGTATCCTTGATCCAAAATGAAGCATTGGCATGGAGTATGAAAGCTTTTTTTTTCCTCCTTATGCCAGCTTATTTAATAAACTATAGCAGGTATCTTTACAAACCCAGAAGCATTTTAATTAGTTCAAGCATTATATTTAGAAAGTAGCAAACCTGAATGTTTCAAGATTTTTGTCACTTTCGGAGTTTCTAAAGCAACAGATTTGTCAAAATCAATGTACATATGCGAGATATTTTGGCATTGCCATACTTACATTTCTTGATTTGGAAATAATCAATAGAAAAATACTCCAAGCTGTAAAGCCAGTACAGTAGCATTACCAGATTTTTTTGTTCATCTAGCCAATTGTATTTCTGTATGTAAATAAATATTTATATTTACTGCTTGAGTTTATATTTAGGATACTTTGCAGTCCCTTTAGCTTGAAGTCAAGAATAGAAAGATACATATCTAGGAAGCTTTGACCTGAGAACTGTGGAAGGAGAAAAAAAGAAACACAAGCAATATGGATACAAAAGTCTAATCAACCCAAGCACTTCAGATACATCTTTAGGGTTTGGCAGGTTGTAATTTTTACTAGAGATGCCAGAACAAAGAGGGAAACATATTAAGTGTACAGTCTGTGTACTTTCTTTAGCCGACCTTCTTATTGTATGAAATACATAAAAAATTATTGGAAAAAATATAAGCCAAGTCCAAATACTGATAAACTGTTTTAATTTTATTCTCTGTAATGGTTTCCATCATATATAAATAATAAGCCTAAATGCTATATGCATTTGCTTCACAGCTTCTGGGAAGTAATTTTCTAACCCACCTTTTTTTGGCTACCACAAGTCTGAAATCATCTGCAAAGTCAAGCTTATACATTTTACTTTAAACTTTACCCGTGGTGCTTTGGCAAAGCAGCTCTGAAGAAACTCTCATTTTGTCAGCAAAAATGGTTTCTCTCTCTTAGGAAAGAAGCAGATACTTAGAAACTCACCAGGGACTAATTTCTTTAATATATTATAATACATTTTTACATGCCACAATATTACATTGTTCTTTGATGTCCCAGCATGTAGCTAATGATTATAGTTTCATTGTGGCTGTTTGCAAGATTGTGAGTGATAAGGTAAGCTGTATGCTTTCTACTTTTTTGCTTCTGCTTCATAGTCGTTATAAATAATTCATGGAGCAAAATTACTGTCCCAGAAAAATGCAGTCTGTTTCATCAGCCCTTTCACACTTTATTGATCAGCACATATAATTTTTTAATGTGCAACATCACTGGAGTTTTGAATACTAGTGAGTTTCTTTCTATGTTTCACAGAATGCTCCAGCAAAGACTCCAAGAAAACTAGGACATTTCCATGCAAATATTATTTCAAGCCAAAGAAAAATACGTCCAGCAGTATGAATTCTGCTGTTTGGGATCCGTTTTAAGTTTCCTCTTCACCAGATAATAGAAGAACATACAAAAAAAAAAAATCATATGAAATTGAAAGAGAATGATAGAGAAGAAAATTGAGCTGTTTTGAAGAGTAAGGTCTAGATCCCTCGCTGGTGCACATCTTCACATTGTCCTTACGTTCCATGACACGATGTTGATTTTTAATAGTTGTAAATCAGCCCAACTGACATGTAAAAGTGGTGTGATCTGTGATGAAAACAGAAGGAAAATGTAGAAAATCTTTTAAAGTCAGGCATGTTAGTAAGACTGAAAAGGCATTTTAATACACTGTTCATAAAAGCTGTTTTAAAGCAAAAGCCTTATAAGCCACTGCCTTCTGAAACTTGCTCCTAAGCTTGTTCCTTCAAGCCATGCTAAATCTTTTTCAATCATTTTGTTCATCTTGTTTGAGGTACTGTTTACCTAAAGAGGTGGGTTTATAGGCACCTTTTAACCAAGTCTCTTACAGCAGCACCAGACAGCCCCTGTAATTGTGTTATCTCCAGAATATACTAAATTTTTCTTACTCACCAGGTAGAGGTGTATTTTAGTTATTCCAGTGGACCAAATTCTTTTACCTTTCATTCATGCTGTAGGCCCTTGCCCCACAAATCATCCAGCTGTTATCAGTGGCATAAAATACTGTTCATTGTTATTAAAGGAAGCGATCTAGCTCCTTTGGGCTTCCAGTAATTGATCATTCTGCAAGTATGGGAAGAAAAAGGTAACCTACTTTCAGATTGTTGCATTGTGTGAGAAATGATAGAAAATGTCCTCCTAGGTATTAGACATCCAGTATTCTTTTTGATGTGGTAGTTTAGAAACCTATTTGAAAAGAGGTTTCAAATACTTCAGAGTGATAGTTAGAAGATGAGGTGTAAACCTGGTTAGAGATGTTTCCACACACTGTTTCATTGAGAAAGAAATGGAATCTTTGAAAGGGAGCATTCATTTTGACAAATATGTAATGCAAGACTTAGGAATATTTTTGAAGTGTCAGAATAGGTGTTTCTAGTATTTTCAAAATAAAAAACAATCCGTACCTGTCTGGAACTGTTTTTATTCAAAATTCAAACCCATAATAATATACTACATGCTAAAGAAAAACCTTGGAACAGCTGGAATATGTTTCTGTGACCCAAAATTGGGTTTTATTCTCTCTTGCAGAATGCTTTAGAACTTTAATTTTCGTAGAAATACAATAATTTTAAACATACATTTCTTTTCACTGGTTAGGATAAATATTTCTGTAAACATGCTTAAATTTATGAAACCATTGAAGTGTTTACATTTTGATTTATGAACATCTAAAATATGGATTATTCCACTTTCTTTTCTAAAGTAAATACACTGATAGAAAAATTAAAAACTGCAGTCTTTTGCTGTTCAAAACAGTATGTAAAGCATCAATTGCTAATTTACTCTAATGATGTCTTTGCAGCTCTGTTAATATCTCTATTAGGGAATCACTGCTGTACATCTTTACATCAGCATGTAGTAAATGGGAAAAGGATGAAATTTTTATGATGTGTGCTCTAAGAGATGTATTATAGGAGCAATAATAGAATGGTTTTGGAAGTTGCTTTTAATGACAAAGGGAAGGTGTTCCTCTCATTAATACATTCATTTGAAATGAGAAAGGAAGATATTAAAAATAAAGACCAGAGTACTAAGAGCAGTGCTGAGCAGCTAATAATTGCCCTCTAACTGCGACCCATAATATTTTATTTTTGGTAAATTTCTAGTCAGATAATTTCTTGAAACAGCTGGAAATAATAATAATTAGCTAAATAAGATAGATAATGCATATTACCACTATATCTTTGGCATGGGATACTAGCAAGTGAGTTAATTCCCTCTACCAGGAACCCTTTTCATGTGTGATGTTGCATTCCACTTTTCTACTATGTCTTTTCCACTATGAGCTGAGGAGAAGGTGCTTCTTCCCTTCCTAAAACCTGAGGTGGTCAAAGAGCTTGGGCATAGATGTTAACAAAACTGCTTATTTTTTACTGTTTTCTGTGAACCATGTGGGCATAGTCTTGGAGTAACTGAGGTGTATTTGCTTTCTGGCCAGCATAGTTTGATCGAGAACAAAATGTATTTGGAGAAAGAAAAAGTTCAATAATAATCTGTGCAAAGCTTTTTAAGAGTGGAAGGAATCCAGTTAGTAGCTACTTCTGACCTGGCTCACCGCTCATCGCTTTTATTGGGAATGCATGGAAACTGATAATCTGCCTTTTAGAATTTGATTAGATGGAGGTGCTATTGTAGGATATACTGCAGTATCCAGCTTTTGCACTATAGGAATTCACATAATCCATAACAGCTGGTTCTGTAGTGATTTCAATAGCTTTTCCTGATGAAAGGCTCCTTAAAAAAGATTAAAAGTAAAAAGTCGTGATGTGATGTTGATTTTTTCACACTGCAAAAACATCAGAGGAAAAAATTGGTGCAAACTTGTATGGTCGATACACTACAGATAAATCCTTGCGTGACTAGTAACATATTTGCAGTTTATTTCACAAATAGTAGTATTGCAATGATTACAAATTTACATTAGACCAAAACCAAACAAAAAATTCCAACAACAACAAAATCCAAACAAAACCCACCCAAACAAACCCAAACAAAAAACAAAACCCAACCCCCTCAAATTCAAACATGAATGAATTCTTTTAGGCCTGTTAAATTTATTCTAAGAATCTCCAATATGTTTTTATTGTGAGAACGATTTTCAATTTTGCTAGTTTTATATCAGTATAAAAATTGATACCCATTAGAATTTGATAGAAGACTGGAAGATAGAATGTAGTTATATTTGAGTAGTAAATTGGGCTATTAATTTAGTATTTATCATTGGGTAATAAAATATTTTAATTTCTCTTTATTCCCATTGCAAAATCTAATACTAATGAGCAAACATGGGTCACATTGATACATTCTCATCTAAGCTTTTTGGCATTTAAAATTTACTTCTTCAGTCTGACAAAAGCTGAATGAGTTGACTCTCTGAAATCCACAGTTATAGTCTATCAACATCAGTAAAATTAGTGAGATTAATCTTTATATGTCTGTAGTAGACAAGACTCAGTAGAGATAAATGCCTGCAATATGTTGTTTTGTAGTGTATATATAATTAACATCAAGGCAACCATCTTAATTTTATTTGAAATATACAAAACCAAGAAATTTGAAGCTGTGCCTACCATAGCAACACTAAATTATCAATCCTCTTTTTTACCACCATAAAAAAATAAAAAAAATTTAAAAAAGAAGAAAATATGTAATGTGCATATCATTCTCTCTATTTCTAAGCAGATGATGAACAAATTTATAGCTTATTCTAGATGCATCTAGACAAGATTCTGTTTGTCTAAGAGTTGGGTATTTATTTAGAAGAAAGAACTTTCATTTACAAAGACCTCAGAATGTATTCTACTTTATAAGAAGAAATTAATGTAATTTTGAAAACTAGAGAAAATAACTGTAATTGTACTATGCATGAAATAGGATTCTTATGAGAAAACGTCTATCAGGTAACACTATAACCCTGTTGTATAAGGCATTTTCTGAAATGGATAGTTACACTGTGCTACTCTAGTTTGGCTTGATTGACCAATTACAACCCAGTTCTAATACTGCAAAAATAAGGATCAGCAGTTCTATGTATACGTTAACTGTTGCCTTTATGATTCTGTGATTCATTTTCTTACCCCTTATAATTTGTATGCTGTGATCACATTCTACCCTGCATCCCCCTGTAAAATTTGTTCTGCTGAATACTTAGAGAGATGCTAGATTGCTGATTTAGTAATGGCAATCTATAATATCTACTTAGGTCTTCATTTATTATTTCAGTGATGTGTGGGGTCTTTAGTTTATGCCTCTGGAGTTTCCCTTAGTAATTAATTTCTGCACTGCAAATTTATTTTTAATCATGTCAGAACAAGAAGCAAATTAATGGTGTTCTCTGGTAAACATCTGTATTCCATGGTACGTTGGGCTGTCAGCACCTACCTTTAGCAGCACCTGCATGTTATTGTTTGGTATAAAGTGCTGCTGTTATATTCTATCCTGCTTAAGTAACTCAAAATTATAAACAATTTTGAAATGTTATAGTGATTGATTACTTGCAATAACTAGAAGTGCTGCAGAATTTTATCAGGTCTTTGAAGAGCAGTAATTGGATGCTGTGCACCATTTGTTCATTTTTTATTTAACTCTGATGAGACTCTAAACGTATAATAAAATTAAATATAAATAAACTGCCTAAAAGTAACAAGTATTTGACATTGTGAAGCTCATATTTGAAACATTTGAAAAGTCTCTCAACTTTCCCTTAATGGGAAGGATAAGTAGAATGGGTGCTTTCTAATTAGAACAGTAGAGAGGACAGCTCTGCAATATGTGATGGCTGCTGTAATACCCGGCTTTGAATTAAGCCAGAGCTTCAACTAGCTATTTCAAGGATAATCTCAGCTTGAAGATGAATTTTTAGTAGAGTACATAATATTTGATCCAAATTACAAATTTATATTCTTCCACTGACTATAACATTCAGCCAGCCCTAGCTATTACTGTAATGAGCTGTTATATTTTTAAGAAAAGGTTTCTCATATTTGGGGTTTTTTTTTCTTTCATTAGCAAGCTCAAAAATCAGCCTGTTTCTACTGAGGGGTTTAACTTTGTTCATTTTGTTCTGAAATCGGAAATGTCCCCCTGTATAGACAAAATTTATTGCGAGCGAGACGTTTCTGAATTCAATAATGCTACTTCAACTCAGAATTGAGTGGAAACAATGATTTTTTTACTCTTACTTTATTTTTTAATAACAGTAATACATACCAATAGGATTTTCAGTTCAAAGATGGTTTTTCATTTAAGTTTTGGGTTTTTTTTTGTTTTAGCAAATATTACTTGAATTTTTTAAGAAAGGAAAAGGATGGAAAGTCACTTAAAAGTAGGAAGAAAAATAGAAGTGCTATGGAACTGGGTTTATGTGTTGCTTACATCTTCCTGTATTAGAAAATCAAAAGAATAATTGAAATTGTATACATCTGCTGAACATGGACTGATTGAAAACCAAATCTTGCACTCTGTCAGACCTGATCAAATAATTGAACATGACCTAAAGCTGGCCAGACACAATATTCTCTCATCATAATGAATATTATTCTCAAGGGAATCTTTTTGTAGTTCAAGAAAATATAAGAAGTATTGTAACATAATAACTAATGTATGGTTTATGAAAGGAAATTTTCCTGAACATCTCTGTTAGAAGCTGAAGCAGCCCTATAGGCCTGTGGTAAAAATCATAACAAGAAGTCTCATTTGCTGGGGCTACAGACCCTGATATTCTGAGTCACTAATGACATCCTAACTAAAAAAAAACAACCTACTACTGTTGATAAAAAAATTGCTGGCAAGATTACTAACAAGTAGTAATATCAATGTTGTTTACTTTCAGGTATTTTTTTGCTCCTGTTCGTTCAAGGAGTAGACTTTAGTTATGGCATGCGTCACTTGTGTTCTCCTGGCCATGCATAAAAATAGAAGATTAAAGTTGTTGATATACATTAATAGAAGTCCATTGACACCTATTATATTCTTTGTTCTCTTCAGAAGATCTGCTAACCACCTGTCATACCATAACTGAGAGGCCATTGAATGGCTGTAAAAGATGGTTTAAAGTCTTTATAAATAGGTGGATTCAGAAGGCAATTTTTGGTGAATAGCTGTCTTTTAAGGTTGAGGGGTTGTTTTTTTAGGTTTGGTTTGTCGTTTGTTGCTTTTCTTTTTTTAATCAACGTGGTTTGATAGGATGAATTCTTATTTTGCAATTATGTATATGCTAAATTCATTTTCCACCCATCAGAATTCTTCTGGGAAATCAGTTGTGTCAGAAAGTGCTCTCTGGTTAACAGATATAACTAGATCTCATTCTGAAATGTGTGAAATGTTTCATTCCAAAACCAAATTAAGTGTATAGTGATCACATATTCAAGTAACATATTTAGTATCACATTTCACAAAGCATGCTCTTTTGAAATCTACTGTCAGTTTCAAAAGGAGATCTAAAAGAATGAGAAAATATCTTTGGCATCACACAATTAAATTTAAATAACTAAATATATCTTAAATATATGAAGACTATAGTTTAAAATCTGTCATGGGTTTATCTGTGCAACAGAGGAACGTGTTTGGCTTCTGAAAAGCAATGGAGTAACAATATTACATTACAGCTTATAACGATCTGTTTTTCAGAATGGCAATGCAGAAGTTTTTTCTGGCCTTAATTTCAGTTTCAACGTAATAAAGTCCTGTCCTTTTCTCACCAGAGGCCTGGTAGAAAGTATATAACTTTGTCAATCTTCTGGACTTTCCTTTTATCGTTTTTTCCAAAACTCACTTAGTCTCATCTTTCTCTGCTGGACCCTTGACCCAAAATGTAATTCTTAAGATGCTTGAGGAGGGTTTATTTTATATATTGATTCACATATTAATGCATTTCCATTGATCTGATTTCTTTTTTAATCTGACAAAATTTATGTAATCCTTTTCCATCTGTATCTCTGATCTAATTTTCTCCTCCTACCCCACTCATTCTTGATGTTTTCCAGACCTCCTCAAGCCAGCAAACATAATAGTTTTTTCATGGGGTGGTAACATTTCTAGAGAAACTTGATGTCTATACCCCTGGATAAATATTTTTCCTGCACTTGTGACCCAAGTAAGCAACATCAGATCTGCAGTCTGCAGGATGGGTCCAGGTGACGGATAGGCTCACCTAGCCTTGCTGCTAGGTGCCAGATGTCTGTGCCAGGTCTGCGCCGCCTCTCTGTTGCTCTGCGCAACACAAACCTGCTTCAGTGATGAAATTTTTCAGAGGTCTTTTGTCCTGAATTGGATCTAATGTGGCAAAGTGTTTTATATTGGATGTAAAGCATTATGTGGTGACAATGACCCACTCAGCTATCACTGAGCTGCTATTTCACATGGTTTTAAGATGACCATGACTTATCATTCATAATATATAAAATAATGTTGGATATTGGTGTTAGATATGCAGTTTATGTATTGACTCAATATTACTAGATAGAATGACTGAGACACTCATGCTTTAACCTTGCCAAATTATGTGACGCTTATCCATCATCTTCTGTTTAATTTGCTGCTGCTAGTGTGAAATGCTGGTATTTTTTCATAAGTGGAAGCACTAAGTTTGTAATTAAATCAGCAATATAAAAACCCCACAGTTTTCTTACTCTTAAAGTAATGAGAAAAGGAAATGAGTTTGAACTGGGACAAGTATTCTGCACAGCAGATAGAAAACAAACATTTTCACAATATTTGGGTGACAAATTTCTTTGTGTTTTGTAGTATATGATTGAAATCATTATGGCGGGTGGTGTGGTCATCAGGTATGCTCAAACAATGTGTGTGGGGGGAAAATTCTTGTTTGGTAGTTGAGGATAGATACAGGTAAGCAGAGTGTATGTATTTCTAGCACACGTAACGTAAAGATTACCTGGCTTGAAATACTAAACTTTTGGTTTAGACAAGTTTTATTTCTGAAGGATGCAGTGGCTTACATATTTTTAGATCATGTGTTTCATCATTGTGTGAATAGGAAGAAGACTGTCAATGTCTAGACCACATCTTCTACAAAATCATGTCTCTCTTGATTAATGACTAAAATCTGTAGATGAATTGTTTGAATTTTGTCCTTGAAAACTGGAAGAGCAAGGTTGCCAGCAGAAAATGGTATTTCTTTCTTTTAGACATGTTACTTTAAAAAGCTGATCTTCTGTAGTTACTGAAACAATATTTCTTTTCATTTTATTGCCCATTTATGCTTTTTCCTTGAATAAATGTGTCCAGCTCACATTTTTCAAGGAGATGGCATAAATAGGTTTAGCACTTTGAGTAACAGCTACCTAAAGATGTACCAGTCTCATCACCGGACCTTTCATGCGATCACTTCAGCCAGGCAGAGTAATCAAACCAGCTATCAAATCTAATGATTAGAACTCAGGACATAATCTTTAAAAAAACTTAGGATTTATTGAAGAATAAAATCCCTGAAGCTTCAAGCATATTAGAAACTGGTTCTGCAATGGTATGAAATGGGTAAAGATCATGTTGCCATTGCTATCCCATAAATTAGTCTAAGGAATAGACCCTTCCTTCCAAGTCTCATTTAATCAGTTTTTTTAACTGTTGCTTTCTCAATACACTAAGCTTTTTCAGCATAAGCGTAAATCATTCTTCCAACACAAACAGATTTCACTTAAATGTCATGTTCAGATGAATTATAATGATCAGTGGAAATCTGGAGAGGAAAATACATATAATAATTCATACCAAGCTTGTGTTATGAAATTAGAACACAAAGTAGAAAATATGAAAGCTAACCTGTTCTTCATGATGGAAAAACTGATATCATGAGAGGCAACCACAATAATGGTAAATATAAATTACAGAATCTCTACCCATTTATGTAAGAAGGAGGCATGTCTGCATAATTCTATTGCCACTGTAGTTGAGTAATGCTCTAGAGGTGATTTAGTTTTTTCCTCAGAAAATAACCAATTATAGGTTTTTTTCTTGGTAAAATTAACAGGCACAGATCAGTATTTTTTAAGGGCTAGGGCATACTTGATTTTTGCAATTGTGTAGCCTGAAAGTCTTTCTGGATAATGGTATTTCAAAATACAAGTAGAAGTACTCATCAGTTTTGGCAAAGATATGAATTTGTAGCTCTTCACTTATACTCCGATCTTTTATCACTGAAATACCAAGTTAAGAGACTTGTAATTCATTGTGTTGAATACATGTAGCAGAAGAAAAAAATGCCAGAGTTGATTATTTCTATATGCACATGTGCCCTTGAGAACGGTTTCTGAAAACACTCCTGTGAGTGAAATCATTGAAACACAAATGTAGTATCGCCTCTTGCTGACTTCAGCTAAGTAGTCACAGATATTTTTCCAGATACATTTGTTTTGCGTAACCTCATTGCTAAAAAATACAAATAGAATATTATTTGCCTATTGCTTCCAGTGAGAAAACATTGTCCCACATTTCAGACATGAATATGTTGAATGCAATACTACAGGTTTCATATATATCTGGTAAAGATGGGTCCAGGCAGATTAACACAGATGTTTGTACCAATGCTTTCGTGTCAAATATGACTTAGTCTTAGGCCCAGTACAAGCAACAATTTTTAACCATTGCTCTACTCTAATTCACTGTATCTTTATAATATCAGTTCCCAACCAATGAACAGTAATAAAGCTCTTGGATAGAAGATTAATGAGCATAATTCATGCACTAGTGGGCTGAGAACATGAAGCAAATCTGGCACATGGGTATTGTAATTATAGGAAGGAGAAGTTAAAAATATTCTTATAAATGTCTTCATCTGATTTACAAACTTTTACTGAAGTAGCTCTTTCAAAAAGCATTTAAAAATATTTTAATATTTATTCTCATAGATGATGTAGATTGTAATATTCTTCTCATAATTATACACGGGGGTTATGTGTACGAGTAAGCAGGGACAGTTGTGCCTGTCAATTCATTCCTTCTCATAGAGAGGTCCATGATCCTGAGTCACTGCTGTGTGAGTGCTCTGCTTTTGCACACACTACCACATCTAGCTGGTTTGCTGCATCCCTGCTCTCCTCGCTTTAGGTAGTCATTTCAGAGCCTTTCAGAAATGAAACATATATTACTTGATCCAACCCACAGATAGCTCTTTAGGCTAAACTGAACGGCAGTGCATCCAGATGACTGATCTCCATCATTCCCAGTACCACTGCTGTGTTTGTAGCTGTTTCCAAAACCTCCTTTCTTCTCTTCACTGTCATAATTAACAACTAATTATCCTCTTTCTTAGATACTGCTCATCTCTTAAAAATATTGAAGTATATATTTAAGCATGTTCAGAACTTTTCAAACGTTTTTTTTAGCATATGAGGAAGGAGAGATAATAAATAGGTAAACAACTTCTTTGATTAGGGCTTAAGAAAACATATCCCTTTTTCCTGAGGTCCATTTGGGTGCTGCTTGTGTGCAGGGACTGCAAGCAGGCTGTGCACAGCCTGAGAGTCTGAGGTAGGAATTTACAGGTTAATTCCCACAGCAAAGCTGGGACTAGCAGGCTGCTAGGCTAAATCTTGTATGCCCATCACCTCCAGAAAGGCACCCAGACAATCCTGACTGGCCAGGCAGAGGTGAGCCAAGTGGGGTGGGACACAATGAGTTATCTGTTGGAGCAGGTCTCAGTGTTTGTGACCAGCTATTTTCTGTCCCCTGCTTTCTTCCTTTAGGGTCTTGTATCTTTTAATCTCAGTGGTTTTCCCTTTGAGTCCTTGAACTGGTGACTATTCCCATCACAGTGATGTTCCCTCTGCCTGCAGTGTTAGGTCTCCCATCTTGATGGCTCTGCTCTGTGCTTTTCCACGTCTCTTTCTCACAATATATTAATTTCCTTGGAAACCTAAACCAGGGTTGTGTAGCAGTACTGTATGAAAACCCTGCCTCCGATCACTGGCAGCTAAACCCAGGAGGGAGGATGGGGGTCAGAAACTTTCGTCCTTTATTACATCACTTCTGTGGATATCATTCTGCATTGTGACAGCCTATTTTCTTTTGATTCTTATTTATAAATAATCTGTCAAAAATATTTAGAAATCTTACCAAGGTTCAGTGGGTTCTGTAATCCCATTATACAAGAATCATTACTTAGTAATAAGCAGACAAGCAATAAAGAAATCAATAGCTATTCCAAAAGCACATGCTAAGAAAATATGTTTTTCCCTCTCATAACACTAATAAGAATGGTGGACTGTATTTTGGTAACTTTGTCCTACGTGTCAATTATAACCTTTCTGTGAAAGAAAAACCCACCATTCCACTGTACTGAATGGAAAAATGGAGAAAGGTGAGTGGTGCTCATGTAAAATCCTCCGTTTACTTTACTTTTGCATACAAATGGTCCTAAAGGTCTGCAGTACCATAGTCACTCACTGAGAGACTTTTAGCTGGGCTTAATAAGCATTAAGTGAAATAGAAACAGGTTAATCGGCATTACATGCATCTTCTCAAAGACACTGAAATACCCACCTGTTAAGTGTGTCTCTTTAAATGGCTGCACAGTTTTCTGTAATGCCAAGGAAGAAAGTGAATGGGAAACACCATGACAGCACCTTGTGTTACAGCCTGGGGCACGCTACCTGCCTCAGAAGGAAAGCACTGAGCAAGAGCCTCCACTGACATGGGAGGCATTTAAGCTCTCACCTTCTGCCTGCATGTCTTGTCTTCTGTGCACTGAAGAGCAACCACTACCTTATGCTGTGACCTAGCTCTTTGTCCCACCAAGGAAGTTAAATTACTTTCATATTATTTTTACTTTTTTTTTTTTGATGCAAGTCATGAATATATAAATGCATAGAAATGAATGTGGTGTCTGACATAAAGTGTTCTTTAAAATACACCTGTTGGAAATTAGTATATTAATATTTTAATGAATGCATAGTTTTAACTGCTTTGAAATAGGATTAAAAGGATATACCCATTTTGGTAAGTTGGGGGTTTTTTTTGTGTGCTCTTAATCGAAATGATGTGTAGCTTTAAACATTTGTATTTAATTTGTGTTTAGTACTGATAGGGATGGAGGTTTTTTCCCTTGTCAAAATCTAATCTGTTTTAAATAATAATGAGATTGTCACTTTTCTTATTTTACCTTTGTTTCCTCTTTTGTTTCTAGTTTTGTTTCTCCAGAATTAATGTTTTCTGATATTATTATTAAATACAAAACTAAGCACACAGAAAAAAAAAATCAATCTCATGTACTATATGACAGCTTTGTCCTGAATACATAAACATGAATATCTTATTTTTCTTTCTGCAGTTTACACAGATTATTAGCATTCATCCACAAGTGGTGGGAAGCATAATAGAAGTGACACTGACCTTCTCATATATAAAAGAGCTCAGATAAAGAAACAGTGAAGTAACCATGTAATGACAAAACTGATCATCAGCCTCTCTGTTCAAAACTGGCAAGATATCAAGAGACATTGTCTTTAGCCTTGTTACAGCATCCAAATAAATCATACAGAGAACACCTATTTTGATACTTCTGAAAAATTACCTTCAGAAAAAAATAATTTCTTCTTCTTTTGTTGTTTTGTTTTTGCAATGATTCTGACCTTTCCTTTAAACACACAGCACTTGAAAGTTGTAATTAGTACTCTTGTTAAATTAGTGGCAGTGCTCATTTCAATAGCTACATTAGAGGTCCAAGCCCATTCTCCTAGGTGCCACAGTCCTCAGGACAGGAGCCAGCATTGCAAGTATAACACAAAATGAGTATCTATATTTCTCTGTCTATCTTATATCCACACAGTAGTCAGAATGGGGAATTAATGGCTTCATCTTGAGATCTGCTACTTATAAAGCTGAGGATTTTCTCAAGGGTGATTTTTCAGATTTTCTTATTTTAAGGGATATGTTGTGGCACATGAGAACATGAAACTGGTATTATCCCTTTTACAGGGCTCCACGAAAATCTCCTCTGGAGCTGATGAGAATCACAGCAGCTTTGCCTTAGCTGCTTAATCACCATCTCCAAATTAACTTACCAACTCTAAATGGATTTACACGGACTGACAGGTGTTTGAGTTCATAGTCAGAGGAAACTCTTCTCCAGTGCTTCTTTGATCTGTACCATGGATCCTCTTCTGATTGAAATCCCAAGTAAAAAATTAATTTCCCTTTTGGGTTTTTTGGTTTTGGTTTTTTATTGCTTGTTTATTTTTAGTATTCAAGGCATTCTAAGGCAAAAACTTGTGTTTGTTTCCCCCCTAGTTTAGATGCCATTATACTGGGTTTTGTACTTTGTCAAGGATTTAAATGTTTCTTAATATTTATTATACACCTCATGTACTATTTAAATTAATACATTTTTAATGTTCCTTTGTTTTATTATGCGTATACTTTACTCAGTTATATCCAAAGTTAAAACCCAGTAAGTGGATATATTTTCAGTAGTATGACTGTGACATAAACACTATAGATCCCATCCTGTAGTATTCTCCACCTCCAGAAACCAAATTCCATGGAAAAACACTGAAAATTTGTTCTGTAGGGCCTTTTGAAAAATAACTCCAGATGCTTTATCTTGTATGATTCCTTTAAACACTTACGAGGAAGACAGATTAAATTCATACCTCCTCTTTGCAAAGATGAGATTGTAGGTAGTAATAGTACTACTCATAATGATCACACATGCCCTTTCTTAAAAATTATTCATTTTGATTTGGCTGTCTTCTTTAATCTCATGATTTACTTAACAGTGAGCAAGGTTAATGCTTAATAAAGTAGGATGCCCTTTTTATAATCACTTCATTAAAAGTGAGTAGCAAGAGGTACATTAAATTGTTTGTGATATGGGATCAATTTTGTGGAATCCCAGAGGTCTCTATGTGCCTCATAAAGTGCTCTTGACTTTGCCCATATATATAAGTGACCCACTGAGAATTTGTGATCTCTTTAATTTGAGAAATTAAAATGGCTTTTATTACCTGTGGTGGTGTTAAGTACTGAATAAGGAATAAATTGTCATGGAAAAGAATTTGACTGCAGGTCTACAGCTTTAATAATTCATATCCTCACAGCATTTATAAAATAAACTGCATGTTACTGGGAATAAAACTAATAATGGTAAACTTCAGGGGAAAAACGTTTCCTTTCACCTCTTAAAAGTGGTTAGGTTTTACAGGGAGACTGTAGAGGTGTGGATGATCATGTTCTGGATTATCCATGAGTTGAGAAGAAATACAGGAGCCCTGATTCTTTGGACTGCAGTGAATTCTTACACCTTACTCTTTGGACCCACGTTCTAAGAGCTTTTAAGTGGCCTGCTGTTTGAGCAGGCAAGTTAGTTCCCTCCAGGTGCTACAGTAACTTTTCTACGTCTGAACAGAAATAAAACCCAAAACAAAGCCACATTATGTGTCTGTGGTGATGTTGTGTTTTGTTTTTTTATATAAAAATCAAGAATAACCCAGAGATTGATGCACACATGTAATAGAATCAGTGTCTCTCTTCATAGCCCTGTTTAAAAAAAAAAAAAAAAAAGATTTTTACTTGTAGTTGGATCACTTTTGTTATATGGAGCATTAAAAAAAAAAAGTACAAAAGCATATCTCTTACTTATGGCTGTGTGAACCATGGAGTTTCTCAGTCAGGGTCTGACATTTATGTGTGTTGAGTATATAGATATGGAACAAGAGTTGTGAAACTAAGCAGAAAACAGTGGACTGTTGTTACTTTATAGATACGCTCTCAGCTATGCAACTGAAAGTGCAATGGAGCATTTCTGCCTCTGCTACTTCATCTAATACTCTGCTGAAATTAGTGGTGTTATGCATATGAACACTATAGTATACTTTCCATTCACAAAAGTAGAGGAATCTATCTCTTCTTATAATATCACTGTACCACAGTTCATCCTTATTTCTGTAATTAAAAGTACTTTAGATGCTGTCTAGCTTCTTTCGGATATTTCATATTGGAAGACTCAGATAACTGGACCTTACTGTGGCCTTTTATATTTTCCACTTACTCATTTTAGTTATGACTGCAAGATGTAATTTATCAAATGCACAATGAGAGGTTATCAAACTCTTGTTTCAGTAAAAGAAACAGGAACATTACCCTCAAGAGATAAATCTTTCATTAAACTTTACAAAGACCTTAAGCAGTTTCTACCCTATTTATCTTTTCAAGTCTCTTTTTCCTAATGCTCCAGCTGCCAGTGTTTAGAAAGCAGCGCAAGGCAGACAGCCAAAATGAGAGCTGATTTCCTAGCCAAACGTATAAATTTCCTCTTCCATAACTAACTTCTGACTTCACCTTAGGAAAACATTTTAAAAGTTGCCTAAGTTTCAGAATTTTTTTTTAATGTCACGATTAACTAAATTATTGGTCCTGTGCAGGCCCTTATTTTTAGGACACAGAAAAGTTCAAAGTAACTTTTCATTAGAACACTAAACATGGGTTTGATGAGGAGCAAACTCACTTGATTTATTCTTTAATTTGTTTTGTTTTGTTTTTATTTGTTGAACTTGCTTGTCAATGCTTAAGGAACTTTTGCCATGTGGTAGGGGAGATATTAATTGTCTAAGGAATTATATCAGTTGGATCATGTTGAAGAGGAATTAGAGACAGCCTAAGTGAGAATGGAAAATAAGAACCTTCTACTCAGCTTCTGTGAAAAGTCAGCTTTTTTGATTATTAATGCTTTTTGAATTGCAATGCTTTTTTCCTTCCTCACTTTTTAAAAGATGTTGTTGAGCAAGAAGGAGAAGTATAAATAAATAAACAAAAATAAGGAAGGCAAAGGAGGGAAAATCATAGAGTTATGACTTATCCCAGATATGGCTGTGATTAAATATGAATTTGATTCTTCTTTGTAGAAAAAAGGCAAAGTATTTGGCAAGTCCTGACTCAGGCAACACTAAAAACCAATTTTCTTTCATGTCCAGAAAGGTTCATCTCATCCCATGTTTTTGGAGGAGGTTTATATGAACATCTTTTTACTTGGGGGGTTTCAGAGTCTCTTTGCTGTGTGTTACACATTGAGAAATTTTCAAGCCATGTGAGAATGTACATCTATCTTTTACACTTATACACAAGCACACATATATGTTTTATGTTGTCTTATTTACTTTTTGCAGTTTCACAAACACTTTGTTACACTGGCTAGAGCCTTTTAAAAGACAGAATGTGTATTAATATCACTAAATAGTGCCTATTGCTCTTGCTCTGTTTCACCTTTCATTTGGTCTCCTATGAACGTTCCTAAAGTGGTGTAATTCTTTTTTATGTGTGTAAGCGTTAAAGATATTTTCAGAAGGGAAATGAGCACAGTATAAGCTACTTTGGAGACTGAGATATGGGATGAGATTGACTCTTCTCACTGGACACAATGAGCATTCTTGATTTCCCATCAGAAAGAAGACTTTCTCTACAGTTCTCACTCTCCTTTATATGTAACTCAAGGTGATTATGTTTGTGCAGAATAGAGATTGGAGTGAAATGCAGAGAGCGCCTTTTCTGCTGCGCTGTTGCCATGTCTAATTTGATACTTGATACGGACAATTCCCAAGTTAATAATCTTTCTTTGCAAAATTTATTTTCCACACTCTCACATAATGATGAAATACTGCATGGATCCATATCTTCTTCTTCCTATATGGGCTCTGTAACAAGTGTCTGAAATTATAGTTAGTTCATTAATTGATTTTGTCAGGAAGTTGTATGGAATTACATTTCTTTTCAAAGTCTTCTCTTTTTCTCCGTTCAACAGTGTTTTATTTAATGTCTGTAATGCATTCTGGCAAAACCCATTTAGTGTTGTAGTATCGATACTGAAATTCTCTAATTTATTCATAAAAAAGAAAGGTCTCTCCCCTTTACAAGAATTTCAGTCAGAAGGCAAATGAAACTTGACCTTTGCTTCTGCATTGAGCCTTTTCAAAATTTATAATAAATTTTAATATTAAAATTCAGACATGTTTAGTTTTAATTTAAGAGAACATTAACTTATCTAGTTATGGTTAAAAAAGAGTAACTGATATTAAGTAATTTTCAGTATTGTAATGTCCAACACAAACTAATGCTATATTGGCATCCAAAATACCATGCTCATTTCAGCAG
>NW_009941279.1:2704-16767 GCF_000696875.1 Nestor notabilis | reverse complement strand
GAAATGACAGGATTTACAGGCATCAATTCTTGAAAAATTATTCACAGAAACCTTTTAAATTGAAGACTGTTCAATGTGGTTTCTCTCATGGTGTCTATTTTACCAAAATTATTGTTAAATTATTTTACCAGGATAGTTAAATTGCAAACACACAGGAACAGGAGATTTCTAAATTTGAACAGCACCAAGCATGAAGGCATTCTGCTGTGTGGCAGAGGTACCACAGAGGTGACAAGGGCACAACCTCTTCTTACCACTGTTGAAGAAGTAGCAAGTTCACTGTGCAAACAGGGTATGATTTACTCCTCTTGGCTCTAGCAAATATTTTGCCACTGATTTTACTTGGGAACTAGGGGAGTTAAGTCAGAGCTGAAAACTGGTTTCTGAGTTGGATGGTTTTAGTGGAGTGTCCTCAGTGGGAATCCTTGCATGCTTTACCTGAGGTGTGTACTTGTTGATCCAAAGCAATAGGGGTGATAAAATAATTCTGAGTTTGTTTACAAGCATGAAAGGTTGAGAGGAAGCTTCTCACTTTTTTTTTTTTTATTTCTAGTGGCTTTAATGCATTTTTAAAGTGCCCCTACATTGAAATAACATCCAAAGTAGTGTTTCTGCTCTGACTCCCTGCTCTCCCTGTGCTTACCAGAATATATTTCTGAACTGTACTGTGTGCTATTTACATAAAAGTACGTTGTTTCCTCCATCTTCCCATCTAGCTTAAAACATGACTGGGCAATGCTTCTCCTAAATGGCCTTATAAAATTTTTTCTCTGTCATTTGTGATTGTGAATGAGGCTCCCATAACGTAGCACTGGTTCTGCAGGCAGGAATGGTAGTACATCTGTAGCATATCTGTTTGTGTGAGCTCATAGTGACACCCCTGACTTCAACAGAAGTCACAGACCAGTGTTAGTTTTTGAAGGTTTTCCCCTCAGAGCCCAAGGTAGGTGTAATTCACCAAAGATAACTTTGTAGTTGGTCTTTATGAATAGCTTCTGTACATCTTCAAGCGTGAACTAGGTAGCAAGTAATAATGTTTTGACTGGGAATCATTTATGTAGATGCAATTCCTTTTCTTAATGACACATATGAGTTGATTCAAAATCCAATAACACTAACAAAAATATTATAATAAGCTTTAGAGTGCTCCAAACCTTGTTCAGTGATGTTTTAATTTAAAATTTTGTACTTGGAAGTATTTTTCTGTGGAAATTTAAGTATAAAAGCTCAATTTAAAGTGGTCTGAACTCAAAATGAAGCTGACAAGCTTTGCGTATCTTCTTTTTTTCTTAAACTCTGAGGAATTTTTTTAACTTGACTCCTTTTTGTCTTGATGCTGCTGCTATGTATAGTTCCCAAATAAGTTGAGAACAGCCTTATTAATATCTGATTAGACAGCTAGCTCTTTAGTTTGTACTGAAAAGACTTAACAAGTGCAGGAAGCCAACAAAAACTTCAGCTGAGCTCAAAGAATAAGTTGAATACTTTACATAATGAGCTTCTGAAAGAATATCACAGATTCTGCCATTGTCATATTAGTCGCTTTTCTATGCCTTATTTCAATTGCAGAGTATGTAAAATATTGAAGGTTTCAGTTACTGAGTCCTATTCTTTTTCTTAAAAAGTGGAGGGTGGGTCTACCTAAAATATGTTCTTTGGTTATAATTAATTACAAGGTAACTTTCACAAATCCACACAAATAGAAACATAAATCCATTACCTTCAACAGTAAACAGTGACATAAACTTTCTAGAACTGTATTGTTTTTGTGCATCCTACTGGTTTTTAGTAGACTAGTTTTGCAGTTTTGATGGCATTTTTTATGACCCTTGCTTATTATTAATTTTACAGTAAAGACCAAAAAAATGGTACCATCAGTTTTAATATATAGCTGATATTGTCAGAAGGAAATGTTTATATATACTTTCTTTAGGTCTTAAAATAGAATGGGTGGAATTTGAATATTAGAAACCAGATGTCAGTTTTAGTAGTATTATGGAACAGCTCCAAAACCATGGAAGTAAAAATATAATTTTAAGCCCTGTGTGCTAGGACATTTTGTGTGTATATATGTAATTATTTCTTAATTCAGTGTGTCAATGCATCTCATTGCCAACTCAGAATATAGCAATACAGAACACGGTAGCTTGTATGGTTATTTATGAAAACTGATGTCTAAGTGCATGCTCCAGGGCAGGGGGGAACTGACACTGAAGGTGGGGAGCAGGCAGGCTGGTGAAAACTTCTACTGTATTTCTTGATGACATGTCAGTGAGGCCTTAATTAGTGATCCTAAAAAAAATAAAGAACTTACACACAAGCATTCTTCAGTGTTTGTGAGTTGCTGGCCTGGTTTGTAATTCCTCTCAATGGCAAACTGAACGTGGGTCAGTTTTTTTGGAAGTTGGAATCTTAGATTCTACGTCAGCCAAAAAAAATCAGGGTTTCAGAATATCAGGTTGAGGAGGGACATTTGATTACTAACAGGACAGATCCTCTGGCTCTTAAAGTATTGAAGTTCCTACTTTTTTTTTTTCCCCTTTCTTTTTTCTGTTTCCTCAGTAGAAGCAGTGAAACATGGAAATAAACAAACTCCTACTTCTACAATTTTGACCTTAAGAGTAAGGTGCCATAAAGACTGTATAAACACTGATTTTTCACTTTAAAGAGTTCAGAAACATTTCCTGTGAACCCCAAGAAGACAGTTGCGGACAGAAGATGTGATGGAGTCATCTATGAACAGCCAACAGCCTGATGGTTCAGAGTGGGAGACCATGCAGGAGGTGAAGTGGGTGGGTATTCTTTATGCATTAAAATGTAGCTAATAACAGTATATAAAATACATAAAATATATTAAGACAGGTGCAAAAGCTAAATAGGACCCTTCTAAACACACTTTCTCTAAACAAACAGTATTATGGAAATTTTGATGGATATCTATCCAAATAATTTGAATTTATAACTGTTGAGTTGAAACAAAGTATAGTTAGCAAATGCTTAATGTAGATTTATTTCCTTTATATTTAGTTACTTTCCTGTGATACTTAGAACTAGTACTTGTGCACCTGTGTTCCTTGAAAGCTGATAATCAGGAGATTAATTTTTATGTACTTCAGCTGAATTATATACTTTGAGATTCAACTTCAGCAAAATGCAAATGAAGTTACAACAGGATCAGTTGGTGAGGGCTTGTCTGTAATTCTGCAGTGCTAATTCAGGTTAGTGTTGTTCCCAGTGGTAAAATAATACTGTATAGCACAAAACTGTATTAGTGTCTTAGAAAAAAAAGAAAGAAGTCAAGGTAGGTTTCCTATGGATTCTAGCTCTGCAAAAAACCAGGAGCAGAAGGTTTGAGCTGGGTGTTTCATAATGTATGGAAATAGAAGCAAAATACAAATGTTTGAACTGGCTTAAAGTTTGGATCATTATTTCTGTCAATATTTTCACATATTTTCTGAGAGACCAGTATGAATTTTAAGTGTGTATTTATAAGCTGCTTCTGAAAGAGTCATGATTGATACAAGTAATCATACGTATATCGAGGAAAAAAAAAAATCAATCACACTAATTTTAAAGGAAAAGGAAAACATTTTGCTTCACTTGTTACCTCAAGGGCATTTGAACAATTTCTTGTTGGGTTTGCATTGCTTAGATGTATGCAAAAACACCACTGATTTCTCTTGTGAGAGGCTTTAGTCTAAAGCCTTCAACTTACAAACGTTATACTCATTCTAAATGTGAACATTAGAATGCATGTGAATACTGATTGATTCATGTTGTAACAAGTGATGGTGCTTAAGGATTTTTGATTCAGCTCTCTACTTTAAATTCTTGGTCTAGAAAGCTATATTACTTAGCATGGCTAAGAATTTACTTAACATTTATTATCAGCAAGTGGCATAGATAATATAGACAGGCTTACAGATTCTGACTGCCAGGGAAATGTATAGAGAGACAAAGAAACAGAGCCATGCATCTTCAGATAGTTGGGTGACTGTTCAAGAATAAACGTTACAGCAAGCCAGAATACTACTGAAATGTGGACTAGATGTTTTCACCAAAAGGTTTTTAAATCTTGACTTGTACTGCTGCAGAGTGAAAAACTGCCACTACCACATGTGTGGAGCTGTTGTTTTCTGGTCATCAGTCTTCCCCATGTGTGTGTGTGTGTATGTATGTTATGGCGTCATAAAGGGAGAGTGCTGAACACGTGTGTAACACCCACAGGAAAATCCACAACTCATTCAAAACAGGGCGGTGTGGAAGCCTATACTTTAAGGGTAGAATACACAGGCCTTTAACCTGAGAGGCAATTTGGCCATAAATCAAATTGTGGAAAACCAGAAATTCCTACCGTGCATATTCAGTTTTAGGGTAGAATACACAGGCCTTTAACCTGAGAGGTAATTTGGCCATAAATCAAATTGTGGAAAACGAGAAATTCCTACCGTGCATATTCAGTTTTGGTTCTGTGCATGTTTCATGCATTATTGCATAGTCTGCTCTTGAGAGCTGCAAAGTAAAACAGGCTCACATTTTTGCTACTGCAAGGTGCTAATTTTATTTGTCCTATTTTATTATGTCATAAATAATTTTTACAAGCAATTTAAAAAAAATAAACCTTGCATAATGTGCTTAACATCTATTATCTCCAATGAAAATGTTACTGATTTGCATTATGGGAATTATGCAAATTAATGTATAATCAATCAAAATCAAACTTCAGTTATGCCCTTCATGCAATGCATCCCAAAGCATTTTAGAGGATAATAAAATTAGCAGCTTGGCTAAGTAGGAGTAAGCTAGGTCAAACAAGTAAGTCTTTAGCTTACACTTAAACAGTGAAATCTGGGGGTCATTGAATAGCTTAGGATAAGATGCCTTATATTTATTTTATGCCATAATTAAAGCTCTCATTATAAAAGTCTTTCATGGGCAGAGACCATCACACCAGAAACAGAGAGATCGAGCAACATTAATGCAGTGGCAGAACTGCCTTGAGTTGCAATCATGTTAAAATAATGGCTGCACAGCTGACACTATCTTCTGGTTTTGCATGTAATTTTTCATTTCAATTCACTTCTGGTTCTTAAAATGGTATCATTTTTAAAAGGTAGTAATTCATGTAGTTATAAAATATTATTAGAATAAACTAATGGACCTAGGAATAATAGTCCGGTTGTATTAACTAGATACTTTGCAATTGAACATAACTTCCAATGGGTACTTTACTGTCATTAATCTTATTCTATTCAAATTGTCTTCATTTAAATGTATTACTCTTTGGGAAGGATTGAGTTGAGGTACTTTTTTGTGACTACATGAAAATGTATTGCATATGAAGATAAACACTACAGCAGATAGACACTACAGTCAGTAGGGTTGTACCTTTGAGGGGTTCTGCTTGTGTAGTTTTAGTTCAAATTAGAACAGAGCAATTTTAAATTTCATTTATATTAACTAAACCTTCCTGACCTTTGAAGACATGGCTGCTCAACAAATTTGTACCTGGATTACCCTGAGTCATAATCTGGACATGTGTTTATTAAATAACATATATTGTCATGTAAGATCCATTTGTGGACTACAATTTGTTTTTTCCTATTTTAGCTGGCTAACGAATTTCTGAATAAAATTTTGATTTTAGAGGTTTATGTTTGCTTTAAGAGAGACAAGGATAAGGATCAGTCACTCTTATTTTCAGAATCAGAAAAGGAGTGGAGGTAAAAAAGCAAAATGCATCTACTTACTTGACTCTGATCATCTTGATTTAAACAGTCTCAACCTTATTCTTCATACTGGGCTCATGGTTTACATCAACCTGCTATAGGTACATGATGCTACATACGTTGCAAATATGTGGCTTGTTCTCCCTCTTGTGTTCATTTACAATCTGTTATTCTAGTTACATCAGGCTAGTTTTTTGAAGCTGAAGTGCTATTTCCACTGTAATTAATTTCAAAATTCCTATTGTCATGGGTGAGAAAAGTAGGGTCAAATTCTTGGTAAGTCATTTACATTACATAAAGTTTCCAAAACTGGATGTAGAAAACTTACAGTAGTTTTCTATATGAAATTATTCCTCTGCTGAAGGAAAGTAAAGAGGAAAGCAGAGGAAGGGAAGTCTCCCTCATATTAAAAATCTGTTCTTATATGCACTTTCTGTCCATCCTTGTGTTTTTCACTTTGTTCCTACACAAATAATGGTTTATAGACGCGAGAATGTACATAGACACTACATTTAGTACAAGGTCAACAATCTGGTTTTGTTTGTTCTCTGAAAGAATGTAGCTAAGAAAAAAGATTCCTTTTGTTCCCACACCATTTATACACCTTTTAGCTGTCTTGTTGTGAAATACATTTACTTTCTCTTCTTTCTCACTGCTTCCAGTTTCTGTGTGGCCATCCTAGGAAGCATCCTGATCATTGCGTAATGACTGCGGAGTAGTTCGTTGAGCAATGCATTGCATGTCAAACATTCTTGGAAGGTAGAATTTTTTCAGATAGAACAATTTGCATTATTTCAAGTTTTCAATAATAATTTGGGATCTATGAGAGTATCACTTTAACCTCATGTTTTTCTTTCACAAAATCTGGAACTATCCTGAATAATTATGGAAATACAGCCTGATTAAAAATGGAGAGGAGAAAAAATGTGTGTTTTTAGTGTTCAGAACATTTTCTCAAGAGAAATAATGTCTACCTAATATGTTGTATATTCCCTAACTGGAGAAGTTAAATCTGTACATTTTAAAAATTATGAACAATTGAAATCAGCCCAACTGATCGAATGAGCGAAACATGGTCAAATTATTTCTGCATTAACTGTTTGTTGGCAGCATCAAGTGAGATTCTAAAGTAATACAGGCATGCGTAAGAAATATCCAAATGAGAATTTTACCATTACTCATAATAGCAAGTAAATTAACTTTGGAGGTGTAAACCCTGGGAAAATTTGTTATTTGTTTAAAAAAAAAGTTGTTGGTGACAAAGCTATTAAGCTGAAGTTATATGTTACAAACGACCAAGAGGGATTTAGTACATGTCATAAAGTCCTGTATCTGAGACCTACGACAAGGCCAATAATGCCAGAGAAATGAGAGGCAATAAAGCTATGCCTTAATTTATGATTTGCAAAACATCTGCTCAGATGAGAAGCATAAACCACAGGGTACATGAATGAGAAAGTGTGTGTTGTGCAGAGGCTGTAATGAAAAAGCCAAAATCTGGTGTCTTGGATCAGTGATATAAAATGTCGAATGACTTCCAATAATTCTGTATTACAGCTGCTCATTGAAGCCTGCTTAAGATTGTAACTATTAGTGCTAAGTGGGATTTGGGTTTGTTTTATTTTTAGGCTTGCTAAATTCTGTGTTTCTAGTATTTCCCTAGCATGACTGATAAATCTGGATGTGTACTGTCATTATGTATGTTAATGTGATCTCTCAGGCAAAAGACATTTTATCTGAAAGAGAAGTAAAAAGAAGAGGTTTATAGGTTAGCACATAAAGCTTCCCCCCCAAAAAAAAAGAAAATAAATCAAGCACAGGACATGAATCTTTTTCATGGTTTGTACGACAAAACTGGCACCCACAACAATGGTGTTATTCCCTGGCTATTATTTCATGCCATTGTAAGTAGGATATTCCCTGCAGAAAAGACTGTCATAGGATGCATTCTCATTCAAGTACATGATATTTTATTATCAAGCCATGCATTTGAATGGCGTTTCAGGAAAATTTCTTAGCTGGACATGTTGTGTCCTGTATGAAGCAGCACAAGCTCAGAATGAATGCACTTGCAGAGTTTTTGCTTTTATGTAAATGCTTTAGACCTTAGCCTAGATATATTTGCATGCAACTCATAAGATCAGTGTTACTGTCTGAATTGCACAGGAAGTCTGAAATATAAATGGAATTTAAAAGCAGAATCTATTCCAGGTTGTTACACGCTTTCCACGGCTGTATTTTACACTGCATTCGTGGACTGGATGTATTCTTCCAGATATGTAAATATCACTGCAAACATAATATGCATTTAAAAAGTAAAAAAAAAATGGGGGAAACCCTGTTCTTCAGCTGAAAACACACAAAAATGTTGTTTGTGTTAAGTAGCAATGTAGAGAGAACAACAATAATTTTGGGTGAAAAATGTTTTTATTCCCCAGGTGTTAGCTGATGAGACTAAATCCTGAGCTTAGAGAAAATATCTTTCAAAGCTTTCTGTGAAACAAGGTTTCTAAGATCATTGATTTTCTTCTTCAGCTTTGGGGAATCATGTGTTAGGGATATGTTTCTTATTTTGTGTTTTCCCATCCTTTTATTCATTTCTGTGTGTTTGTTAGTCTGGTGAATGCAGTTAAGGGAGAGAATTGTCAAGAATTGTGAAGGTCATCTTTGGAGAAAATTAGTATGACAGCAATTTCTCAATTTGTGTCTGGAGCAAGAATGTTTTGAGATAAAGCAGTTTCATTTTTAGCATTTTTCCTCATTCCCTGTTTGCCAGAGCCTCTGAAGTTACAATTTCAGGGGACGTGCTCCAGGATCCATGCCCCAGCCTGGGGGGAAACATTCCAGAAATGAAAATGAAATAAAACCTGAACTTATCTTCCACACAGGAATTCAGCTAGACTTTGGGGATAAAAATTAAGTCACCATATTCATCTCACTCCACTCCACATATGAGGATGACAATTGTTGGGCTATGGAGATGTTAGTTCATACAGTCTGGCCTGTCTGACCAAAGTCACAAAAGGTTTTGGACAGATGTAGCTTGTGGCACAAAGAGCCTGATTACCCCAATGGTTTGTTCTAGTGACAGATCTACCACACTTTTAAAGTTGTGTATCTAATTCCTACTTTGATTTTCTCTGGCCTTATTTATTTTCTGTAGCAAATGAACCCTCCCAAGCTTCTGCTATTTTCACGTTATAAAGGTATTTAGGTGCCATGGCCAAATCACTGAGTTCCTTTTGTGATAAATGAATAAGACTAAATGTCCTTAGTTTTTTCCTGAGAGATATTTTTCATATTCTTGAATAAGACAGATATAAATGTTGAAGGTGGTACTTACTGGATGGATGAATGACAATTTGAAATTCAGATAAGCAGGAGGGCACCTCAAAAGTTGATGAAAAATGACTCACCTGTCTCAGAACAGCAGTGGCATGGGCAATACAGTTATTAATACTGCAGGTTCTGTTAATTCAAGCTGTGCTTTTGTTGCTGCTTAGAACCATCAATAAAAAATGAAAACCAAGATACTGAACATGTAGCTCTCCTGCGAGCCAACCCACTGAGCTGAAATCACTGGTTTCCCAGATTTTTGGCTCGCTGGGTGCAGGCAGCACATTGTACTGTGTGTGTGGCCCCAGGCCTTTAACCAAGTATGCCAGGTGCAGCCTCTGTGCCTGGCCCCTAGTGAAGTGTCTGTTAGGAAGCTAGCACCAGCTTCTCCAAATGCCCTTAATACCTAGGGCATGAAATCACTCTTACTGCATTTTGAATACACGCTCATGTAATGCTGAGGGTTTTCCAGTTTATTGCCACTTTCTCTGGAGTTCATATGACAGTTTAGACAAATAGCATTACTACTTTGGAAATGTGGTTTAAAATGTTAGTGCTCAAATCTGTGATTTTAAATGTCTTTAAAAAATGTTATTAGGACTCATACTCTAGCTATAAAAACATGGAGAATCAGTAAAATCATCTTTCAGATCCTATTGTAAGCAAATAGAGAAATGAATTGCAGATTTCACAGGCTTTCATTGCATTACTTATTTTTTTATATTTATTTCACTTAGTTTAAAACACTGGGTATTGTAGAGATTAAAGATTATGCTGAAGTTTGAGTCCAGTTTACATTTAAAAAGTGCCAATTTTTTTAGAGGTAATTTTGGATGAGTACTACCTAATTAATAGAAGCATAGTATTGCCCATATGTTCTTATAGCCCTTTCTTTAGTAACTGGAATCTAGATAACTGAAAGTGACACCAAAATGTCTAAAATAACACTAGCCATCTGTGTTCCTGCACCTGAATCACATATTTCTTAAAGCTTTGTATTGTTAAGATGATGTTGGTCTTTATAAGCTACCATGAAAACATCTCTGACAGTAGAGGGGTATCACTGAGCAACAGATACCAAAGGATGCCAATTGCCCTCCATCCTCATAGTTCTAGACTTTGTGTCTTCTGCCCAGAACAAATATTGCCATAAGGATTCTGGCTAGCTCACAATGAAATGGGATGGTCTTTCCCCATTTCTCTGTTTATTTTGCCATTCTCAGTTATTCAGATTCCAAACTAAAATGAGATAGCACATAATTTCAAAAACTTTTAATTTGAATAGTGTCAACATTTGAAAGTAAATTGTGTATAACAAAAACTGTATTAAAAAGGTACCTTGTTCTGAGCAGATACTCTGCCCATCATCTAAATCTCAAAGGAGATGGAATTTTGAAAATCTAGTCCATAGTAAATTGTACTGAAATAATGGTAGAATCCAGCAGTGAAAGTCACAGAAAGGCAAAGAGGAATATTTATAAAAAGAGCCAATTCATCAAGTTTTTATTAATTAAATTTTTCAAGAAAGATTTGGCATCCTGAAATAGAGATATTTGAGAAGCGTAGCATAGTCAGCATTTATGAGGTTATTCTTACTCTTACACATTACATAGACGGGTAATTAATGACTATGCATTATTACTGGTTTCCTTTATCAGGTGATAGGTGATTAGGACTAGTCTCGCCCATTCTGCCTGCTTTGGTAGAGAGCTGGAGGAAGATGATGAATCACCACTACAGCTTGAGGAACTTGCGCTATTTCACGTAGAATCATAGAATATTTAGGGAGTGAGGGGACCTTAAGATCACCTAGTTCCAACTCCCCTGCCATGGACAAGGACATCTCACCCTAGACCATGCCACACAAGGCTCTGTCCAATCTGACCTTGAACATCTGCAGGTATAACACAAACAAGTATTTTCCTAGTCACTGAACTTATAGCAGAGTGAGGGAGGACAGAGACACTAAAACTACACCGAATAGTATAATCATTCACATCAATAGGAATTTTAATTTCAGTGAGGAAAGATCCATCCCTAAGAGCTGCACGCAAAGTACATTGAAGTCACTGTTAATATCTTGGATCTCTATATATTTGTACACAGCCCTCAAGCCTAAGCAAATAAATTAAATTTAAATATTCTTATTATGTAATTTTGCTCCTTTTCTTATCATCTCTTCTCCCACCCTCTCATATTAGGTTTTTTTTACCTTGTGCCTTCTATTCAAAAGAAAACATCACCAAGGAGACCAGCAGTTTTTTTGTAAGGTTATATTTGCAGTAGACTGCAAAGGAAGAGGTCCCCATTATTGCTGAAAACAATCCCATGTCATTTCCAGAGATCACAAGAATATTATTCTTAGATGGCACATTCCTAGTCAGTTCTGCACTTTATGTATCTGTTAAGTTAAAAAATACTCAGTTTAAAAGAATACGAGATGTTAGCATTGCTGCTGACAAGGAGTGGGTCAGAATCATCCTGGTCTGTTCACACACCACCCTCCTTCCTGCCGGGTATGTATTTATCAGTATATAATTATAAAAAAATGGAAAGTTTTCAGGGTAATTGGTCGCCATACACACATATGTGTGTCTATGTACTTATATTTAGATGCACATCCAGCTGTGAGATCAGCCCCTGATGGACAGGTTTCAGAAACAGTTATAATGACAAGTTCTAGAGGAGCCGGCAGTGAAGGGAAACCCTGGGGAGGGCAGAGGTTGGAGCTCTAAATATCAACCCAGCCTTTATTTTTATGTGGGTATAAGTAAATTACCTCCTGTTTTTCTGTGCTTTCTTCCCCCAAGATTGTCAGAGGTTGTTGTCAGACCATATGTGACATGGATGTCAGTGAAAAAGACAGTTTCTATGTTTCTCTTTATTCCGTCTGCTGTGGTCAAGGTTACACACCTCCTCTTTGCTGTCAGGGTATTGGAAAAGAAGACACAGGAGGGCATTTTCAAATTCCACTGATTCCTGACAGTTATGTTGGCTCATTGCACAGCCTAAGAGGTGCAGTTTAGTGAAACCTCCAATCAGCTCTGAAGGATCACCAAAACATGCAAACCTATTTAAATGGGAAAATTATTTTTCTGATATTTTCCTCAAATTAAAGCCCACATCAGAAGAAAGTCTATTATTTTTGGGGTTTTTTTAACCGACGAACTATTTTCTTTGCTTTAATTGAAAAAATTATAATTTTGAAGCACTTAATTTTCCTGATTAGCTCAAATTGTGAAGCAAAATGTTGCTTTGAAATGGGAAATCATATTTTAATCTTGAAAATGTAAAAATAAAATATTCTGACAATTTTGCCACCTTAATTTAAATTCAGAGTTGTGGAACTTGTTGAAACTGCTGTCTCTCTGCAGGCAGCTTTGGTTTGGAGGGATTATTAATTTTTCATGCAAAAAAGGGATTTTTTTAAAACTAGTTTCCAGACCTGTGACTTCCGTTTTCCTGATGAAGTGTCACTATGAAGTTTTACTGAAGGATCTCAAATACTGTCCTTAAGGCAAATGGACTTCAGAGTTTTAGCAAAGTCCAGCTTCAAAGCAAGGCAGTCTCTTTACAATTTTGCTATAATTTCCATAGAGTTGTGTGTTTCAATTTGTTCTCAGACATTCAGTGTACTTTTCAAACTCCTAGCAGCTCTCATCAGATTGCTTTGCTAAAAGTACTGAGGAACATACAGATTTATTTTTGAAAGACTTTCTCTAATTGGAGCTGCTACAGAAAGACCCAAGTTTATCAGCATATGCGTACATTTTGAAAGTCTGAACTGCCCTATTAATTGGGAACAAATCTGACAAAGAGGAGGACAGACACATTATCTAGACTAAGTTCCTAATTTAAAGCAGAGAAATAAGTATACTCAAACCAAAGTACTGATGTTGTTTAAATTTAGTAGGAATTATACTGATAACTATCTCAGAATATTTCAAGGCAAAGGTATTGCTGAGAAGCACCAGCTGCATCATATAAAGACTCTATATCACAGTTACATACCTGTTTAGAACAAATAGTGTGTTTCCCAGAATATATAGGCTTCATAAATTTTCTTTTTAAAAATCAAATATATTTGACCACCACTGCTATCAAAAATCTACTACTTTGGCTGCTTAACAGGCATGGTATGGATCAGTCCTCACACTGCCGAAATCATCGAAGCTGCTGTTACTGGCTCTGCTGGAAGTATGCCAGGACCTACCTCTGAGTCCAATGGTAACCAGTGCATGGGGTCCCTATGGAGTATATCCTATGGAATCAGTTCCAGCTAGAGAAAAATGCCTCTAGTCATCTTATCTGCCGGTATAAATCAATTGTGAACCTGTTGAAATCAATAGGGTAATACTAATGGAAAAATGGTGAAACAAGCTTTAAAATTAAACTGTATAGCCAAGATAAATGTGCCTCAAAACCTTGGGCTTTTGCCAGCTGGCGTCTGAAGGATACTGTAGAGTTGTCCTATCTGTTCAGAAAGATGAAATGCTGAATATTTTCCCTATAGAGCAACACATCCCTCAATGTTATCCATACCAATTAATCATTATCTTAAAACAAGGTAAACCATCTCCCCCATGGTGTTTTATAGAAAGCTCTCCTTCCGTTTCTGAGCTATGGCAGGTGAAAAGGTATAATATATCCTCTCACCTATACATTTATGTGTGAATGTGTGTCTATAAAAGTCTGAAGGAAAACTCAGTGATTGAACTCTTCTGGGTTTGTAACTCATCACATTAGTAAATATAGCATGGAAGAACTGTGTATTTCCTTTTAATGTACAAGTTACTTTGCTTTGGTCATACTAATATTTTAAATGTTTGCTTTCCAGGCAAGTTCAAGAAATCAGATATTGCTGACAAAAATGGTGAGAAGTAAATTTCAGACTAGTCCATTGAACTATGGGTGAACCATAGAGAAAAATTCAGTATTTTCCAGACAGATACAGTTTGAGGCTGCCTTTGAATTCAGTGGCTTGTGTCACGTATGGGA
>NW_009941279.1:0-2673 GCF_000696875.1 Nestor notabilis | reverse complement strand
ACTCTTTCGTTGTATTTTTAAAAGTTCTTTTATTTCAGACCCATGCTCATATGCACAAATTCACCCACGAGGCTTCCTGAGCACTGATCGCTGGCCATTCAGATTAACTGTTCTCCCAGCATGTATTTATACATGTGAAGCTGATTGATGAACTGGGGTCTATAATCTGCTGAGCCTGCATCAGCTGTTGAGTCAGTTCTGGTTGTCCCGTTTCATCTGGGGAGCATGCTCTGCTCCTCAGTAATGCAGCTTTTTACTTAAACCCAAGTCAGACTTTGATAGCACGGAATTTACATTGTTGTTGTTGTTAAATATAATTAATTTAATTTTATTTTGCTCCTAATGAGATTCAGGGGGTGCAAACTCCCAGGAACAGAAGCTGAAAAAAGCTTCTTTCTCTCTGCATCTCTGTGAGTTGCTGCTGATGAGTGCCGGGCCTCACTGCAAGCACGCTGCACCCTAGGGGGTTCCTCCTGCAGAACACCTTGCAGAGAGAAAAGCCTTTACAAAGCACAAGATGCTATCCTCCTTCAGCAAATTCTCTTTCTACAGGACACCATGTATCATTTTGGTTATGTTTGTCGAGGTGTATTTTTTGATATTTACTATTTTTAAGAATTCTTTGGAATAATTTTCCTTTCTTTAGCTGTTTCCTCATAATATCTGAAAACTAGAAAATTGAGGTCTAATTCCTAGTTATTCTTTCTCTGTCCTGGAAATAGGAGCAAGGAGGGGAATACAAGATTTTTAATGTACATTTTCTGATGTTGTCAAGTTTACAATATTGTTTACCCCTTGTATGTTCTGACCTGTGAAACACAAGTACTTGTTTGTTCCACTCTCGGAGAGTCAAGAGTGTTTGTATCAGATGGAGATGCCCTTTCTGCAAGATGAAATTTAAAAGGAAGTTTCCACTAAAGCTGCAGCAGTGGCATGAGATGTCCTTAACATAACTAAGAACCAATACATTTAATCTAGCATTTTGATTCTACACTCAGCTAAGAAGAGATTCAAGTGTGAAACTTGGATTCCAGCACACTTCCTCTTGAGAAGTTCCCCTTGATAACTTTTGGTCAGGATTTCATCCAAAATATTTTTCTAAGGCGAGAAGTTTATTTTTTACCTAAGTCTTCAGATCTACCGCCATTCCTAAGAAAAAAGTGCTTCCATCTGCTCAGGAAGATGAGTTCGCTGCTGTTTCTAGCCCTGATCCAGGTCTTGTGGGAAGAGTTTTTAATTTTGGTGTATTTAAGTGATTTAATTAAAAAAAGTTAACTTGAAAACTGATTCTGATTCATCTTCTCTGTCCAAAAACAGTCTCTAAAATTATCTAAAAGTAAAGATAATTGCCTTCTGCTTTTCCGGTTCCTGATTCATTAAAAGTATTGATTGACTTTGAGTGGTTGTAAAGCTGACAGCATATAGCCTATTAATGGATTATCTCTAAAAAGGTCCTGCCCTCTGTTAAATAACCACTGCTGCCACTTATTGGGACCTGCACACATCACTACAAGCAAAAAGAGACCCTGGCAGAACAAATGTCAACTGAGCTCAGCACTGTGATCTGCAAATTCAGTTATTCCTTATGCCACACCAACATGCCAAAATCTGCCGATACTAATCCTGTTACTGCATTCATGGCACTAGTGCTTTTGCTAAACGGGTGTTGTGGGTATCATTCCACATGCTTGTGCTATGGTACTTTCTGTGTGATGTCTTAACCAGTGAAGAACCAGAAAATATAATAACGTGGAAACTGTCTGATCACAGACAATAGGAAGGGTGAGCTGCCTGCTTTGATCACCTTGGAAGAGCTCATCCTGGTGTTTGTAGAGGTTTATAGAGCCGACCTACAAGGCAAGCTGCCATACAGGTTTTTTATTCCAAGATGCTCACCTCAAGATCAGCAAAAAGGACCAAAGAAAGGGTCACACACCTTCCTCTGCCTCCAAAGAAAATGACTGCTGCTCACTGTGATTTTGGAAGCCCAGTCCTTGAAAACATCTTTAAACAACATTGCATCAGTGTTATTTCTGCACGTGCCATTAATGCAGAATAGCACGACTAGAAAGAGCTACAAGGAGCCAGCACAACATTTCCTCTTTGCTTTGTCTTTCTTCTATTTTTTTCTTTTTAAGAAAAGAAAGGTTAAAAATCTTCCAGGTGCTGCAAACTTTAGGAAGTATGCAGACACCTATAGAATGCTCTGAACTTCTGTAAAAGAAGGCTGTTAAAATCAGTGTCCATTATAAATTTATTCTACAGTGGTGGCTGTGAATGTCCAAAGCTAGACTTGAACTAGATTTATGCGTAGTCATACATTATGTATCAGCTACAAAAAAGAAAAAAAAGAAAAGGCTTTATGATACAGCACTAAATTTTTAGAAAATAAAAATTCTGCTGAAAAAGGAGCTGTGAACCATTAAAAATGCTAGGCTTGTGATCAACACCTACTCCTCCTCTCAGCTGTTTTTTATGCATTTCTATTTAGACTCACGCTAGTATGAGTTGTTAAATTTACATTTCATGTTGGAGTCAAAAGTCAACTCCAAAAGCTGTGGAGTTAACATTTAATTATGAAACGGTTAGAAAAATCAAGAGAAGTAGGATTTCAGTCTTAATAAGCTGTAAGACTAGAATCAGTTACCACTCAGTGGATAAAGAACTGGCTGG
>NW_009941278.1:2114-9233 GCF_000696875.1 Nestor notabilis | reverse complement strand
TATATATATATATTTATTTAGTTTTACCTCCCCCACGTCCCCCACACATCTTTGGTTGCACGTAAAGTTGGGCAATTTGGAAGCTTCGTGCCACTGATTAGAGGGTCTCCGCACTCAAACTACCTGCAAGTGGATGTGGAACTCTAACACCTCTCTACCCGAAGAGGAAAAATTGAATAATGATTAAAATGACTAGGTTTCACAGGCAAAACTAACCTTGTCTACTACACTAGAACTCTTCTGACCAGCTTTCAACATAGTCCAATTGACACCAAGACTGCAAACTACTGAAAGTTCCCTGAAGCAGGAACAAACACATGCTTTTGTTATGGAAAAAAGTGGTATAAAAGAGTTTCTGGAAACAGCCATGGCATGCTGAGAACATTATCAATGGAATCATTCCAACTCTACACTATTCAGTACTGATCTGTTAAGCTCTTTCCTTGCCCTCCCCACCCCAACCCTTCCATGCTTCAATAACAAATTCACCTGGAAGCAGACTCAGAGAAAACAGAGTTCCTGCGCTCCTGTCCAGTAGTCAAACTTGGATAAATATGAGTGAATTACAGGATCTACTGTTAGGGTTTTTCCCAGGAATACAAAATGCAAGCACCGTAGAGCATACTGGCCTTGAAATTACATTACACTACATTTCCCTGATGATCTCCACAGCTTAAAAATGCTTTAGGGGCCACACTGAAAGTCTAAAAACTAACTTGCAATAGTAAGAACATTAAACAGGAATAAAACTTTTAATTATGAATGCATGATGAGCATGAACACCCACATAACATCAGAGCTGAGACTATTCCAGGAAAAAAAATCTCAATGGTGCCCTGACTGGACCCAATACCCGTGAAACCATCCAGTGGGTGAGGACAGCAAATGTAGTGTCTCAAGATCACCTCTGCAGCACTCAGAAGGCCCACAACGAGAGAAGAAAAAGCAATGCAACATAAGCTGCTTGTAGGCAGCACCATCTCTTGATATACAAGTGGGAATACTCAGCACAGCTCCAAACCAGGGAATGCCAGCAGTGCTGCAACCATGTGGCTTACCCTGTTGTGGATACATATGTTAACTGCTTAAAACTGCTCGACAAATGAGCATTTTTATCCAGGAAATGTCCTGCTGGATACAGCCATTGGGCTGTAAAAACTGTTGTCGGGCTCCATCTGGAAGTCTGAAGTTTTCCATCGCTTTAAAACCGAAGCTACGTGTGACCCTTTAAAGAAAACCTGCCCTGGAAACTGTAATCAGGGGGTTAAATGCCAGGCAGAAGCAGCAAACTGGGATGAAGTATGTGGTTCCTTCTATAGCACTAGGCTAGGAGAAGTCATCGTTTTCATTGGCAAAGTTATCACAGAAACTTTCTGTCTGAACACTGGACATCAACTGAATTATCAGTAATTCAAAAGAACACTCTCATCATTTGCCAGTATCAACTGAGTCTGGTTTCCAGGGGGCTGAAAACATGGAATGTGCAAATCAGTGAGTAGAAAACAACATATATGGGATTTGACATGACTAGAAGTAAATCCACCCCCCCCCCACACTGGATTCAGATTTTCTGGCGTAACTACCATTGCCAGCAATGAACGTGCCAAAAACGCCAGTCAATGACTTACATCAATCACCATAAGTAGGAACATCTGTCAATAGCACCTCCATACTTTGGGAAAACTAAGCCCCACTTCGAATAACCAGGCTTAGGCGAGCAAGGATGTCTAGCTTTTGAGAATCACACAGAGGAGCATCAGCAGATTTGACCCAGAGACACTAAATCTGGTGCCACCACCCACAACAGGAAAGCTTTTTTTTTTCTCTTTTAAATCTGTCTCAGCTCTGGTTCCAGAATTTAAATGCAGATATACAAAACATATATTTTAATGCTTCTTAATCAGCAAGAAACCGCAAATACATCTTTTACTACAACTAGATAATAGAATTTCAGCTAAGGCTATACTGTAGCTTCTGAGTCTTCATCTGAACTCCTGCAGTTACTGCTTTTCCTGAAGCCTTTCCACGTGTAACCCATGAAGGTTGGGCTGATGGGCAGGAAGCTGAAACACCTGTATTTCTTAATAAAGTTCATGCCAAAAGGCAAATCATATGTTTCCATGCCATCCAGTGACTTGCTTCCTTTACCAACCCCTTTCTTCCATTTCCTTATTCCCCTTTCTTCAGGGCTTCCTAGAAGTCAAAAGGGAAAAAAAAACACATATGTGAGTACTTTCATGCAAACACACACATACATAGTAGAAGTTAAGAGAAGAAGGAAGACCCCAAGTGTCAGACACCATGGTCAGTGAAGCAGTGGGAAGATCTTCCAGACACCTCAAAGAGGCAGGAAGAGGGGGAAAAATGTTTATTGGAAGTGGCTATTATCTGTTTTATTTTGCAACTTGAAGTTGAGGCAAATTTTTCCTCTCCAATGAATGGAAGCAGGTTTGGATCTTTAAAGTATTTAAAGCAACAGTCTTCTGAAGATGACTATTCTGGTTTCATTTTTATCAGCTATATTATACGTTTAGTAAGATGAAGACCTTAACCAAGTGTTCTCAAGGAAACCGAGGCACGTGGGTGATAAGCAGTCTGCTCGAGGTGTTGAAGAAGTCAACAACAAAAGCAGTACCCTCTTCCTCATCTCCTGCCTCCATGGAATGCTGTGCTAGCTCCATTCAGAAAGGCAGATGTTATGTCAGGTAAAATGACTGACCTGGAATGGTGTTATCCAAAATAAACGCAACGCAGCCACCGACAAACATGGCTGTAGTGAGAAGGACGTTCAGGACTTGATCGATGCCTGCTATGCCTACAAAAACAGGGAAAAACATTTAGAATTCCTTTTTTTAATCACATATACATGTCCTACTGATGTACACGAAGGGAAAACTTGCTATTGAGTTCACTGAGGGTTTTGCTCAAGCAGGATCTTTAAAACCACCTGGGAATAGATGCAGATGAACCTTCACCTAATGTAGTCCACCACAGGGACCCCTTCTTTCCCGAAGTGTAACTTCATGAGCTTTCATTGCTTATGCAAATGTCATGTAATGCCCTTTTAGTTTCTACTGCAGACAACTGCTTCATTTAAACTAAATGGAAAACTACAAAATGGAAAAAGGAGAAATGTTCATAATATGAAATCCTGTGGACTGAAGTAATTCCTTTAATAAACCTTCACTTTTTGAAAGGGCAAGACTTCAGAGAAGAACATTGCATTAATATATCATCACCTAACTCTGCCTGAATGATCTACATTTCTGGACAACTTGAAATAGGTTAGATATGCTCTTATAGCTGGTTCTGAAGCAATAGCTATAAAAAAGTTAGTTGATATTTCCCTTAAAAATCAAACCCCAGACAATTTCAGTATTCCTGCAGAGAGTCCTCCTTTGAGGACATGACCACTATAGAGAAGGAAGTATTAAACCAGCAATCCTTCTCCATAAATTCACCAAAACTATAAAACTGAATCACAGAATGGTTTGGGTTGGAAAAGACCTTAAGATCATCCAGTTCCAACTCCCTGCCTTGACACCTTCCACTAGATCTGTTCAACCTGGCCTGGATGCCAGGGATGGGGCATTCACAACTTCCTTGGGCAAGAATTTGGCCCAAAGTCTGAAGCTGATTTTATTAAATTATGTCAAAACTCCAAACAAATTCCGAGCCTCCAAGCTCCACCTTGGTATTTCCCTTATTCTTTTAAGACCATTATAACCCAGATTCACCCTTTCAGTCTTTCTTTCGGTCCAACTGGTGATCGCCTCCTTGCATTGCTCTGTAGTCATACCCAGAGAAAGCAGGACAACTTCAGAGGTATCCCATGGAAATACTCAATTCAGGTCTCAGCATCTCGATTAGTTCTCCTCTGAACACACCTCCCTTCTTATCTGGAGCTTTTATTGTCTCCATGATACTCTGGTGTTTCTCCTATTTACTCTTTAGATTACTATGTACTCGGTGTGTACTTCACATAGGAGTACAAGGTAAAAGCATGCTTCATGTAATGGGCAGAAACGCTTACCTGTGACCAGTGGATTTTGTTTGAGATAGCTTGGAAGGACAAGTCCAAAGAAAATGGAAAATCCAAGTACAAACAGGTTCCGAGAAGAATTTAAATCGATGAACTGGAGGTTAGACAGACCCACGGCTGTGATCATCCCTAAGTAAAAAGAAAACAAGTCCCAGCTTTTAGATAGTCTTATTCTTCAAAAAAAAGATAGCAACACACATCTAAAACAGCACTAAAGATCTGGCCATGCAGTACACAGAGGGGCAAAAAACATACGTTACCAAAGAGAGTGCAGAAGAGGGCACCGAGCACGGGGTCAGGCAGCGATGCAAAGAGAGCACTGAACTTGCCAACCATCCCAAGCAGGAGCATGAAGGCTGCCCCATACTGTATGACCCTGCGACTTCCAACCTGCAGGAGAGCAAAAGGGAAAGGACACAGGAAAAAATCCACATTTAGTCCAACCTGATGCCTTGCATTTTATTCTATTATTCTTTTCTTCATTTCAAACTTCAAGCTTTTCGGTTGTGTTCTAACACAGGCTGTAGAGCATTGACAAATGTCTTGGAGCGCTCAGCTGAAACATGGCTGCAGTCCAGTTATAACATAACTCGGTTTGAGTTTGTGTTCCTTAACATCATCTTTAAAACCATCTGCAACTGCTATAGCCACAGTTACCATGAAACGTGGTGCAGTCCCATAAAGAAAACAAACAGATCATAACTAGGAGGTGGCAAACATCCATTGTAATGCAAATGAAAAGAGAACAAATCCATGTGTCCCTGCCCTTTTACGCAAGGATGTAGGAATTAGGTACCTACCACAGAGTTCACTGGATGCAGGCTTTCTAGACAGAGATTATCAACTGATTTTGTAACATCCCTCTTTGAGATCAGAGGTGAATTTGCTTCATATGCAAATCATGCCTGTGCTAATGCTGTGAAACAAACTCCTGCACCTCCCATTTTTATTTTAAGCATCCAAACTTGGCAGTATTTCTCTGGCACAATGTTGTAGTGGTCACTGATAAACCTGAATGGTTGGTATTTTCATAGTCTACAATTACATCAGGCTTCCAATACTTTAACGGGGCCCACAAGAAACCTGGAGAGGGGCTTTGGACAAGGGATGTAGGGACAGGACAAGGGGAATGGCTTTAACCTGCCAGAGGGGAGACTGAGATGAGCTCTGAGGCAGAAGCTCTTCCCTGTGAGGGTGCTGAGGCGCAGGCACAGGGTGCCCAGAGAAGCTGGGGCTGCCCCATCCCTGGCAGTGTTCAAGGGCAGGTTGGACACACGGGCTTGGAGCAACCTGCTCCAGTGGAAGGTGTCCCTGCCCATGGCAGGGGGTTGATATTGGATGAGCTTTAAGGTCCTTTCCAACACAAACCAGGCTGGGATTCTATGATTCATAAGAGGTGCCCCAGGGACAAAACCAAACCAAACCAAACCAATCTGTTACACTGGTAAGGTGGTTTCCAGCAAAGCCCTTTGTAGGTCTCCCATTAAAACATATTAAGAGAAGTAGACACAAATTTGTTAATTATAGACTGGTTTGTGTTGGAAGGGACCTTAAAGCTCACCCATTTCCAACCCCCTGCCACTGGCAGGGAACACCTTCCACTAGAGCAGGTTGCTCCAAACCCCTGTGTCCAACCTGGCCTTTAGCACTGTCAGGGATGGAGCATTCACCATCTATCCCCCATCTTCACTATTTAACTGTCAGGTGAGATACGTTCCTCTATAAACAGAAGCTACACCAGTAAATCAGGGTGTTCACTAGAATAACAACAGAAGTTAGCTTGCACCTTTCTCTACTTTATAAAAAGATACTCATTTCCCTAGGACCACCAGTACCTTGCTCTAAAATTATCTTCCTGCATGAAACAGGCAGATTCTTTAAAGCATCCACGTGACAGTGACATTTATCTATGCAAATGCTGAACCACTACAGGGCAAACAAATTAAGCTCCTTTTGAAAGCTACTGAAAGCATCCTGGTGAGCATTTAGCTCAAACTACCTATTTATTCCCAGGCACTTGTGGACACACTTTATGTGATTACTTTGGAGTGCACGATATGGTACCTGGTACCTTACTGCAGTATCCATTTCATCACCAACACTTTGCCATAAGCTGCCTAGGCTTTTGTCCCAACTGATTAGGGGGGACTTCACTGATTCTCCTCGCATCAAATAAAGGAGTCTAACTCTAAGACTTTGCAGTATTTACATCCAGCTGAAGCCTCCAATTTAAATTCTAAGTGTAATCATACACTAATTTCAAAGGAGGTAAATGCTTTCCCAAATGTTGCACTGGCCTAACAGGATCACCAGGACTCTCTACTCACTGAAGATTTCCTCTCCCAAATCAACAGCAGAGTATCTACAAGCCAAACATCTATTTTGATGTAAATTGAAGTTGAAAATGTGAGGTTTTAGGAATGAGCATGCAGACAGGAAAACAAGACAAAACACTGGAGCAGAGCCATCCAGCTGTGCCATTCTGGATAAGGCATATTCACTTTCCATCATGTGCTCTGAGCAGAGCAGACTGTAGTTAACTCTGTTCTCTGGAACAGCTGCCAGTTTAACATTCATTTTCCATTGTTCCAAAGCAAAATGTACACTGCTTGCTGCGGACTGTGAATAAATAAGCGCTGTTAATTCATATCCACTCCTATGAAGTAACAACAGAGAGGAAGCAGAACAGAATAAACCTTTATTTCAGGATCTAAGTGAAATTTCTTCTAGGAAATTTCCATCACCAACTGAATGAAGCCTTACACAGTCAGCAGATGGTGCTATTAGTATTTATATTCCACCCTAAAACTGAACAGAATCAGCCTTTGTGCAAGAAAAAAAATGGCTGAAGGGAAATTCATCATCTTTATTGGACTAAGTCAGAGGGATGAGTTATTGTCAGATATTTTTTTCTATCTTGGACACAGGAAGATTTACAGCTTCTCACCGAAATTTGCAACAAAATGTACCTATTTACAACATAAATTACTCTTACTGATCTTGCTGATAATTTCTAAACAAGGTTAAGTTAACAGTATCAAGTAAATCTGTCTGCAGTCCAAGGTCTCCCGGTTCAG
>NW_009941278.1:0-2092 GCF_000696875.1 Nestor notabilis | reverse complement strand
TTGAAGCACACATCCAGTCCAACACGTGAACAAAGCAACTCCTCAAGTGCTTAGATATTTTGCTGAGAAGCACCCCCAAAAGTATGTAATTCCTAAGAATGCTCAGGGCCTTAAAAACCTATCATGATGGAAACAAATACTGAGGGTGCATTTAAGTTTGAAGTTACCTTGACTGTAGTGTCAGTGCAGAGATAAATAAATCACAGAATCCCAGAGTGGTTTGGGTTGGAAAGGACCTTAAAGCTCATCCAGCTCCAACCCCTGCCACAGGCAGGGACACCTTCCACTAGAGCAGGTTGCTCCAAGCCCCTGTGTCCAACCTGGCCTTGAACACTGCCAGGGATGAGGCAGCCACAGCTTCTCTGGGCACCCTGTGCCAGCGCCTCAGCCCCCTCACAGGGAAGAGCTTCTGCCCAAGAGCTCATCTCAATCTCCCCTCTGGCAGGTTCAAGCCATTCCCCTTGTCCTGTCCCTACATCCCTTGTCCAAAGCCCCTCTCCAGGTTTCCTGGAGCCCCTTTAGGCACTGGAGCTGCTCTAAGGTGTCCCCTTCAGGAGCCTTCTCTTCCCCAGCTGACCCAGCCCAGCTCTCTCAGCCTGGCTCCAGAGCAGAGCTGCTCCAGCCCTCACAGCAGCTCCGTTGTCTCCTCTGGACTCACTCTAACAGATCCCAGTAAAACCCAAGAACCTCAAGTTGCATTTTACTGTGTGTTCAAGTGAGGCATTAACACCAGTCAGTACTCCAGTGATGCTTTCAGAATCAAGACATCCCAAAAAGTAGCAATTTCTATACAGTTTACAGTGTTTATGCCTCAACTCAAACCCCCTAGAGCCCTGGAATGTCATCTTGGTTTTCAAAGGGATAGCTTATTTAGCATCATCTGCTTTATGCAGGTTTTCTAACTGCCCTTTAAATAAAAATCAGATTAAGTCCTTCTCTAGAGTGCATTTCCATTAGAAAAGAGCTGGTACAGACACATCAGGTAAATTCAGAACAGTGGGTAAAGTTTGTCTGCACCATGTCCTAAATAGTACGGTTTCTTGGAAGAGGATCATGCTGTGAAACATGAAAATGGCATGAGCCACCCACCAGAGGAGATAAAAATACATCACCGAGTAACCAAGGTAAAGCACATACCTTTGTGATGCCCAAGACACCAATGTTAGGGCTGGAAGAAGTTGATCCATTCCCTGTCCCAAATACTCCATCCAGGACACAGGAGAGACCCTCAATGAAAATCCCTCTGTAAATCAAAAACAGGGAAAAAGAAAAGAGAGGCAAACTTGTATTAGATTAGAGTAGACTCACTTCAGCTGGTGCTTTACACCTGCAAGGGGAGCCTGCCAAGGTATCTGTCCCACATGAATAATGATAACTCACACTTCAAGCTGCAACACACCTGGAAACCCAACTTGAGTCCTGTTTTCTATGCCTTAGATACCCACATTCCTAAACTGAGGAAATTAAGTCAAACTTAGAGCTGCTTTTTACCTCTAGAACTGCATTTAAGGTGAATGAGACAAGCTCCCCTAATTCCAGATCTGATTTAGAGTTCTGTCCCTGTAGAAACTGTACTATTAACATCCACAGACTCAAGCAGGAATAGGAGTAGGTTTCCAATGCTACATTTGCAACAGAATTATTAAGCATGACAGTTCTATCTTAAACTTCAGATCTTTGGCCCTTCTGTTTGACCAAACTGTAAAATACCACCTCAGAGCATGTTCCTGTCTTATTCCAAGGAGAAAAACCCATAAAAGCAGCTTAAGAAACTGAAAAATACCTTTTTTTTTTGGACATACCTGTTTATTGCATGAATAGGAGGAGGAGGAGCACAAGACAACCTGGCACAGGCATAGTAATCTCCTATTGATTCAATAATGCTAGCAACAACGGCGCTGAGCATCCCTATTACTCCAGCAGCTGAAATTGTTGGCAGTCCCCACTGAACTGTGAAGGAAAGAAAACTGAAATCTCTTGTGCCACAGAAAACAGTTCAGATATCAAAACATGCAGCAATTGCATAGAATCATAGAATTATTTGGGTTAGAAAAGACCTTTAGGATCATAGAATCCCAGACTGGTTTGGGTT
>NW_009941277.1:28724-82635 GCF_000696875.1 Nestor notabilis | reverse complement strand
GGTCCTTTCCAACCCTAACGATTCTATGATCATGAACAATCCTTTAAGATGACTCCTTTCTTCTAACATGGGGAGGCAAAATATGTGTAATTGAGAGTTTTACATTAAAAGTACATTTCTCATTCCGGAATGATTCAGCAGATGAGGTGTAAATGTTGAACAACCACAGTGATGTCATTGCCCTACATGTAAATCTCTGGAACATGACTCTGGCAACACAGGTAATGATGTTACTGTACTATAAGTAAGCCAAATATTGTTTAAGCAGTTGTAGCACAGATTTCCTTGCTGCAAGCCAAATGGACTTGCCAAAAAGTCCTCCTAAGACTTAATAAATAACAAGTTAATGATCGTCTATATGCCAATAAACCAGCTGAATCAGCCTTTGTAACTCTAGAGAGGATGCAGTAACACAACAAAATGTTCAGGTGAATTACCTAGCAACACTATACCAATCAATCTTTGTGTTTCATGATTCAAGTAAAAGCTTCATCATGGATTTTTTTGTTCATATGGGTATGCATGCATTGTCTTACAGGAAGTCTTGATCATTCCTATATTTCATAAGAGAAAATGCAGATGTAAATTGCCCTACTTAGGAGAATCTTAGGAGCAGTGAAGATCAAACCCCACCATCTGAGAGAGGCTTTCTGGTGAGGTATGCACTTCCAAGGCAGGAAACAACATAGGGTATGTCCTAACTCCAGATATTTAATTTTTTATTTGAAAGCTTCACTGCTGAGTTAGTATTTTCTTCCTAGACGGCTGCTGTCTGTCAAGTTTTGAAAGCCATGATATATACTTCAGAAGAATGAGCACGGCAACTAATGCTGTGCCAAGTGGTAGAATAGAATTATCCCTTGCTTTCATTTCTTACCCGTCTGCTGGAGCAAGAAACATCTGTGCCTAAGATAACCGTAGCTTTTTCAGAGATCACTGTTTCTATGAGTCAAGAAAAATAACTAAACAGTTCTCTCATCAGCTACACTAATGTTCTTGCATTCCAAAGACTCAACTAAAATTTGAAACCAAATTTTATTTTCAGTAACTTTTTCTTTGTATTATTTTTATTTCATGCAGACTCAAGTTATAATAAGAAGTCACAAAGTTCTACCAGTCCATAAAGTTTAATTTCTTAGTCTTTTTCATACTAAATTCAGTATGAAAGCAGAATGATGACAAGACTGTGATATGATAATGAGAAAAGCTTCTTCTTAAAGTAACACATAACAAACTAACAATCAGTAGTGTCTGCACATGACAAACAGCATTTGCTTAATTTCTGCATGAAAAATGTAGATTATTTTGTCATCTTCTTAAAGTTCAGAAAATCCTAGATAAACCCAAAATGATTACAGTAGGTCTGCAGGCAAAAAATCTCACACACACAAACAAATAGTAGATTTTAATACAGGCACAAGTCCTTTTTATCCTTTGACTCTAAGTTATTCCTTACCACCACCACTCCCTGCTTTTTAAAAAAGAAAAGTAAACTAATATCTAATTGTACCATTCATAGATGGAGGACAACTTTCAGAATGAAAACTGCCATACTTGCAACCTGTTAAAGGGTACCTGCTCTCGTAATTCATCGTAATAGTATCAGAGATAATTTTGGGGTGGCTTTTTGGTGCAAAGATTAATTAACAAAGATGCAGTCTAAGCAATTTTAAAAAGATAATGTTAGTAAAATTTGACTAGCATTGATATTTTCTACTTGAGTTAAATATCAAAAATAGAAATTTATTTAACCTAAGATATTTTGATAAATTATTTTACAGTTGAACATTTAGAAAAGTTTGAAAGATTGAAATGTTGTTAGCTGAATACTTCAACTATTAAGAACAAATATGTAAATTTTCTTACTGAAGTAGCAGTTCAGTTTTCTTGTCTTTGATTATATAAAAATAAGTATGCGTCTGAAGTTCTAAGGGTTTAAAATTTGTGTGCTTAAAATATCCCTGATGATTTTTTTTTTATCTTTCATGAAGATTCAGCCTTTAAATATATATTTTGTTCCATCTCAAGACATTAAGAATTTTCTAAGTATCTGAATGTCTTGCAAAATGAAACAAAAATAGTTCTTACTCCTTAGTAGACTTGCCAGACCACAGCTTGTTTAGTTTAAAAGCAGGATTAAATGAATTACATGTGACATGCTGCTACTATCACAGCCAATGGTGACATTTGTTTAAACAAAAATATTTCTCTTTGTTGTTAAACAATATTGATATATTTAACTTACTCCCTGTCAGGGTCTGAATGGCCACTTCCAGTGGTTTCAGCTGGGCAAGCAGAAGAGTGGAAAGAAATATTATGGTCACAGCAAACGGAGTTCAGATAAAAAGAAGGTAAGAAGTACTTACTAGGCAACAGTATGTTCCCTTAAAGGGCAGCAGTCAGGAACTAGAAGAGTCCTGGCTCACAGCTGGAGGCTGAATTAAACAACAGACGGGGCTGGAGAAAAGTCACATGCAGGACAAAACATGACAAGATGGTGATTTGGAATAGTAAGCATGGATTCAGAAAGAGAAATCACGCTTGACCAACCTGACAACTTTCTATAGTGAAATGCCTAGCTTGATAAATAAGGGGAGATCATAGATATTATCTGCTTTGAGCTCAGTAAGGCATTTGGCATTGTCTCCCATGAAGCTTTCTTCATAGAGAAGCTGATAACGTACGGGCTAGCTGAGCAGACAGTGAGGTGGTGTGAAACCTGGCTGAACAGTTTAGCTCAGTTTAGTGATGAGGGGCATGAAGTCTAGTTGGAGGCCAATAGCTAGTGGTTTACCACAGGGGTCAATATAGGGTTCAACCCTGTTCAGCATCTTCATTAATGATCTGGATGATTGGGCAAAGCATACCATCAGCCAGTTTGCGGGTAACATCAAACTGGGAGGAGTGGCTGATACACCAGAGAGTCCTGCTGCCATCCAGAGGAACCTTGGCAAGCTGGAGAAATGGGCTGATTGGAAGTTCATGCATTTCAACAAAGGCAAGTACAAAGCTCTGCACCTGGCAGGAATAATTCTGCAATATTAAAAAAAAAAACCACACCCAGAAAAGCATGTATGGTAAGTGCTGTATTGCCAACTCATTTTCATTTTCTTTGAAAATGTCGTGGTTCAAGCCCAGCCGGCAACTTGGAACCACGCAGCCGCTCGCTCACTTCCCCCCTCTTCCTTTCTCCCCCTGCTCCTGGAGGGATGGGGAGGAGAATTGGAGGAATGCAACTCCCATGGGTTGAGATAAGAACAGTCCAGCAACTAAGGTATAACGCAAACCACTACTGCTACCAATAATAGTGATAAGGGAAATAACAAGGGCAGAGAACACAACCGCCCCCCACCCGCCGACCGATACCCAGCCCGACCTGAGCAGCGATCTGGGCCTTCCGGGTAACTCCCCCCAGTTTCTATACTGGGCATGACGTGCTGTGGTATGGAATACCCCTTTGGCCAGTTTGAGTCAGGTGTCCTGTCTCTGCTTCCTCCTGGCTTCTCCTCCTCCCTGGCAGAGCATGAGACTGGGAAAGTCCTTGGTCAGAGTAAACATTACTTAGCAACAACTAAAAACATTGGTGTTATCAGTGTTGTTCCTAGACTGAAAGTCAAAAACGCAGTAATGCACCAGCTACTAAAAAGGAGAAAAAAATGGCTGCTGTAGCTGAACCCAGGACAGACAAGAAACCACTACTTTGAACAGCAGCATTACTCTGTTTTCAGTTCTGTTTTTTGAAAACTTTTATAGGAAATGTCTGAAATATACAAGGTCAAAGTGTGATATGCAATTACCTTTTGTAGGATGTCTATTGCAGGTTAGAAAGCAGAGATGAGAGTAAGTAGGGACAGCAAAATCTCATCTGGTGGGCATACTGTGAACTCCATTTGCTTACCAAAATTGACTTTGGGACAAGCAAGAGGCTGAAAGGGTGGGGATCAACAAGAAATCTGAGAGGGACTTTTTACAGGGGTAGGACAAGGGAGAATGGCTTTAAACCAAAAAAGGCTAAATCTAGGTTAGATATTAGGAAAAAAATCTTCACTATGAGAGTTGTGAGACATTGGCACAGGTTGCCCAGAGAAGCTGTGGCTGCCCCATCCTTGGCAGTGTTCAAGGCCAGGCTGGATGAGGCTTTGAACAACCTGGTCTAGTGGGGGGTGTCCCTGCCCATGGCAGGGTGTTGGAACTAGATGGTCTTTCAGATCCCTTCCAACCCAAGCCATTCTATGATTCTATGAAATAGTTCTTGATTTTGTATGTTGTGTACAACTTGGGGTAGTCAAAGGGACATGGCCAGGCTTAGCCTTTCCATCCTATACATGTATAGAATTAAATATGACACATGCCCATCTTTTAAGACAGATTCCTGAGGGATATGTGGCTACTTTTTGATACAAATATTCAGTCATCAGGGTATGGGGCCCCAAGTGTTAGGTTTTCTAAGCTGGACTTAACACTTCAGCTTTTGTCATCTCCTTCACTCCTACACTCTGCAAATTAGTTTACTTGGTGCATGTGTGTGATTAGTTTTAGGCAATCTCCCAGGTAAGTTGTATAGTGCATTTGTATAATTCTCAGCACAGTATGATTTTTATTCATTTCATAATGACAGTGTAACGTGAAGACAGGTGGTCCCAACACCCGCAGATGTGTGAGGAGTATTTTATATCTGTGATAAAATGTCTGTGATCAGCTTTGTACTTGTAAACTATCAAAAGCACAATGGATCTATTATGTTGTAGAAAAGATAGGTGAGACAGGGGTATCTTGTAACAGCTGTTCTTCACATTAGAAATACCTGCTCTTCTTTCCTTATAGACCCTACAGAAAAGATGAATGCTATTTGGCCCTGTCTATGGCTCTGGGAATTTGTGGCCTAGAAAGTATGCCATCTGACACATTTATAAGATTGTCATGGAAATGTCTGAACAGAGCACTAGTCTAGAAAGTTTATTTTTGTTGCTCAAGTGCTTCATGCATAAGACAGGCCCAAACTGAAACCAACAGTTATATTTCCCAGTCACCTCCTAGCACCACTCAGACCACACTTCCAAATCAAACGCCCTTCAAAGAACATTCAAAATACATGTCTATCTGACAAGACCAGAATCTATGTCCTGGGATTAAGTCAAAACTCAAAATATTGTGCCAAAATCTGCTTACTAAAAATTCTGAAAGGAAACTTTGTATTTGCTATGCAATATGACTAAAAAATGCAACAGATCTGTGTTTTTGTATGGCTATCTCTGAAATATCTGAATGTCTGGTGCTATAACCCCAGCCTGGCTATAGATAACCCAAGTTTGGATAAATTTACAGATATCCAAACAAATGCTTCCTTAATATAGTGCTAGCTTTTGTGTAATACAAGACATACATCAGTTCCCTTGGCTTTATTAACTATTGCTGTACATGAACAGAAAGCACCAGGTTGCCTTTCATTACGTGTCTAAAATCAGAGCTGTCTTTATCAGACTGTTAAAAACTGGGGAAGAAGAACTGTTTTTAATATTTTCTAAAGTAGTAACTGCTACACTCTAGCACTTTGAGATTATATGCTACTTTATAGAAAGAATCATTATAGCAGATTACGTACCCACAAAAGCAACATGTTCATCTCCCCTCACTGAAAGGTTGGAGGGTTGTTTTCCACCTCTCATTTTCAGAATTCCCAATCTTTCTGAAGTACAGGTTTCAGGAAGTGAACCCTCTTGAGAAAGGAAATGGTGTCTCACAGTTCCTGTGGAAGAGTTTGTTCAACCACAGACAGCTAGCATTATGGAGTTTGATTTTCTCTGTCTATACTAAGAAGTCAAGCAGATGCCTAGAATTCAGTCTGAGAATTTCAGAATGCTGTGTTTCAGCTTTAGTCTGAGAACAATGCCAATAACACACCAATGCTTCAGCTGCTACTAAACAGTGCTTACCCTCACCAAGGACTTTTCGGTGTCTCATGCTCTGCCAGTGAGAAGGGGCACTAGAAGCCAGGAGGGAGCAGAGACAGGACACCTGACCCAAAGTAGACAAATTATGCCCAGTATATAAACCAGGAGGAGTTACCTGAAAGGGACCGATCTCTGCTCAGAGATGGGCTGGGCATCTCTCAGTGGGTGGTGAGCAACTGTATTGTGCATCGCTGTTCTTTGTAGATTTTTTTTTTCACTTGTTTTTTTCGCCTTTTAGTCTTATCTCTCTCTCATTGTTATTTCCATTTTCATTATTAGTAGTAGTAGTAGTAGTATTAATTGTACTTTAGTTGTTAAACTGTTCTTATCTTAATCCATGGGTTTTACTTTCCCCCCCCCCATTTTCCTCCCTATCCCATCATGGAGTGGGGGGAAGTAAGATATTGGCTGTGTGGTACTTAGTTGCCAGCTGAGGTTAAACCCTGACCAGATTCTAGTTAGATGTTTATGGAACTGTCTGCATGCTTGGTCTGCTTAAAAAGAAAGATACTTCAAGGCAATGCAATGAGAAATTGAGTCCTATTTTTCCACTGGATTTTCATTAGGCATTCTTGTAAGTTTATATAGAGAGAAACTAACTCATAATTAGCAGGAACAGCCAACTTCTAGGAAGTTGATTTTACATTGTCAGTATCACAGTAATGTTTTAAAAGAATACTTTCAAAGCTTACTGGATTGAAATATTCCCTACATCAAACATGCACACAAGAAAGTGATCCTTGATTTTCACTGTAGCCTGTACCCAGAAACAGGAGATATTTTGGCTTGCATTGGATATGCAATTTCAACATGATATCATGAATTTTTCCAACCATTGACATAAACAAGCTACTTGGCTTTATTGTCAGTGCTTTTGATAGCTAGGTTTCACATTTACTTTTGAAACGTTCCCTAGAATGTCTCTTAAATAACTAAGATTGTAATTATATGGAAAAAAAAAAACAAACAGAAACAAACCAAACATGTTTTCTTCCTATTACTGTGCTAAACTGAGATGCCTGCTCGTGTCATATAGATCTTGCAGGCAGCTGGACTAAGACAGTGCTGTATTATAAACTTGAAGCATTCCCTTAAGTTAAAAGAGATACTTTTGTAATTTTTTTTTTTTATTTTTTTTTTCTTTTGGTGCGGGGTCAGGTTGTTTGGGGGTTTTTGCCTCTTTATAGCTCTGTTACCCCACTGGAAAGATATAAAGAATATGGAAACTGCTTTTAGAACTGATAAAATGTTCTAGAAATAATTATGTCAGAATATCTGTATATCAGCTATGGCTGATGGAAGAGACAGAGTTGAATCTTAAGCAGTGTTGAAGTTTATTTTTATCCTTTGGATTGCACCTATCCACTGGAGCCACACTGTAAACTACAGAATTGCTGAGATAATCACTGAGTATAAATAAGCCAGTGATCTGGGCTAATGTTCAAAAGGAAAATAGTCTGAGCTAAGGCACCATAGAATCAGGGTCAGCAAATGTATACTTTACACCAGTACAGCACATGTATTTAGTCATATTACTCATGCAATAACCCCCCCGTTTCTCATGCAAAGTCCATCCATTTTCCAGTTTAAGCACTTTATCATGATGATTGTGAAAAGTTTCATCCTCTGAGTTTTTTTTAGTGCAGTTTACCATTAGACACATACTTAGATAGAATGGTGATGTCAAAGAGTAAGTAGGAATTCAGGCAAGGACTCTTCTTATTTTGCTTTTTCCAAACAAATGATCATAAATACCATACAATCAGATCGCTGTTTCCAACCCAGAGCCTCATTTCACTGTTGGCCTGTAAGATTATTCACTCACATGTAATTTCCCCAGCCACCACTTGGATGTCTTCAGAATCCCTGCTTCCTCCCCATCTGTGTTATCCACACCGTCAGTCTGTGTTACTCAATCTGTGTTATCCACAGCTGATGAATCACAACCAATGAATCACAAACAACGCTAGCAAGTCTTTCAGTCTTTTCACGAGAAAAAGTAGTCTGATACAGTTCAAAGAGATCCATCATTTTATATTCTGATAAAAACAATACTGTTTTCCTTTGTCTGCAGCTGAAAACCTTGAGGAAGAAGCACGTAGAGCATGAGACGTATATAGGATGTTTGTATGAATTATCCTGCATCTCAGCCACAGGAAAATTTATTTATTCATCTCTTCTTGTTGGTCTGTTAGCCAGACTTACCTCACCATCACGTGAGCACTTGCAGACAGACAGTTCTGGGGTTACACACACAATGTTTTTCTGAGCTATAATATTCTAGAGAGCAGCTCTGCAAACTGTCTGAAATAGATAAGGAGTCCTTTAAAAGGTATGAATGTATTCAAGCAACATCTACGATACACCAGTAGAGTGCTATTTCATTTAAGTAATTTACATTTTGATAGGAAAACAAAATCACCCTTCCACACTACTGGCTTCCATAGCAACATAGACAGGGTAAGTTTTCATAGGTCCATATGTTCTGTATTACTTGAAACTTATTAAAATATTCACTTTGTTAGTTTACTGAACCATCTGCAAGCTCCTACTCTTGCAAGCTCCTACTGTTTTGGGGTTTTTTTTAAGGGATGATTGGCACTTTTTGCAGAATCTGATCGTATTTCATATACATTCCATGGCAATAAACTCATTATCAATTCTAGACACAATACCCTAAATGTCATCAAAATCAGTCACCACTTTCCTGACAAGCTCCTGAACCTGGCCTAGACACTTTACTATGGTTTCAGGGAAGATGTCCTGATAGTCAAGTACACAAAGAGTGGTTTAATAGAAGGAGCCATACAAGATCACATAGTAATGAAACTTCACTCTGTTCTCAGCCTGTTCATGCTAAAACATGCATTTCTATATGTGGTAACAATGGAACAGAATTACTTGTATGTAAGTTGTGCATCACTGTTCTGAAAGGAAATACAGTCTTAATGGGATGAATGCCTATACAGCTCATTACTCTTTGCATAAAAAAAAAGCCTATCAAGAACAACAAAAAACCCACAAAAACAAAAAAAAAAGAGGTCATATGTCATAAAGATTTGATATGCTGCTTTTATGCTGTAAGATAACTTTATGGGACTCTTCCATGATTTTCAATAGACACAAATTCAGTCATAAATATTGACATGACCAACAGGTAATTTCAGAGGTGTGGATCTCCCAACACTGTCAGTGAACACTTCCCAGTCGCGTACAAGAATCCTGAAACTCAACAAGGCTCAGTGTGTCCCAGAAGTGCAGGAAGTGGTAAGGGAGATAAAATCTACATTTTTAGTTGAACATAATACTGAATCTTAAGCACAATACTGAATTTCCTCATGCTTTATGATTCTGCACAACCCAGATCTTAGTCACATGATAAACGTCTTGTTTCTTTGTAGTAATTACCTGTTAAAATGCAGGGGATTTTAATTGCAAAATACGTAGTAATCTTAAAATTAGTTCCACGTTCTTGTAAAATTTAGTGTACCAGGGCACATCTTTCTGCCATTTATTGCTACAGGCTTCATTTAAAGGAAAGCTTAATTCCCAACTCTACAAATACTTAACTTTTCAGTATGACCTCTAAGAATCTCTGTCCATGCAAATTGTCCTTTCAATATTTGGTGCAAAAAGTCTGGTAAGGAGCAAGACCATTTCCTGCTTTTCACTCCTTTTTGGTACACAGAGTCCATTATGTAGTGAGAAGCTTTTTGGTTAACAGAGACTTAAAGTCTTCAAAATTACCTTGGATCAGCAATGGCCATAAAATTTTCTGATAACTGAATGTCACAGTTTAGAGCTGAGCCAAGCGGTCACCACTCAGTTGCCTGTGGACAACTAATGAAGTACATAAGCTGCTGTTCTTGGTGAGCTCAGCAAAGAGGCAGTGATAAATGGCAAATCCCTCTCCAAAAGGAAACCAAGAAGCAGATATTCTGGATCCCATCTGAAGTGCACCTGCCTGGGGCAGGGAATTTCAGTCTCCAAAGGTGTCAGTAAGCAACTCTTTCATGTATAATAAATTCAAATTTTCATACAATGAAAGAAATAATAGCAGATTAAGACTTTTATTTCTGGCAGTGCACAAGGTGCGGGTCTATTCACAATCCTACCATGATTATTCTAGGAAAACTCTGAAAATAAAAGTATCTCAACACAGTGTTACATACATTCTCTCTAGGACTGTATGGCCTTTCATTTCAGATATTCTGGAATAGATACATGCCTAAATTTAGACACGTTCTTAAGTCTGGCAGTCCTTCATATTATCTGGAATGTATCTTCAGCAGAAGATGTATTTATGTGTTTCCTAGAATCTGTGATGAAAGCAAAAGGAATTGCAGCTATCAAAGGTCTCAGGAATACTAAGGACACGGACAACAATCTGAGGAATAGAATGCCAAACTATTCAACAGTTAAATCCCAGATTGTAGCCACATTGCTGCATAAATGTAATCTTGCTTGTGTGTTTGTTTGTTCAGGCAAGAAGGAGCAGCACTTGAAAAGACAACATTATTTGATCACATTAATCTTTCTTCTTTTGATGAGATTTCTGGAGCAATAAGAAAAGAAAACAAGGAAACCAAAATAATATCACTACAGAATTAAGGCTGTTTGATTAGTTGGGTTATACTATAATCTTATAAATCTAAACATTTTGATTTGGAGTTGGAGAAAGAAATTCATGGTGAAAAAAATCAGTATCAGTTACAAGTTGTCCAGGCTGTTGTGTATTGCAGAGGGAGGGGAACTATTTTGTTTGGATAGTTCATGATTCTGCTTTAATCTCTTACAGTTAAGGTTAAAACAAAACATTTGCATAGCATACCAAAGATATTTCAAATGACAATAAATACATATGACAAGTGAAGCTGGAGACATTCTCGCTTTCCATGTACTTAAAATACATTTCACAATTAGAGTAGCAATTGTCATTACATTGTTATGCGTGATGTAATCTCAGATGGGAAGATGAAATCACACAAAATGTTTTTGATTTTGAAGAAAATGAGTAAGTGACCAGATTTAATAAATACCACTTTAAGACACTGGAAAACATTTCTGCAGGGATATTAAGAACTTTCTCCCTTTCAGATCTTAAGATTGAAAACATTTTGCTTATAGAAGTTGATAAATAAACATATTTTCCAACTACATTGGAGTAACATTTAAAAGTCATTTGCCCATCTTTTGATTATGAAAACTAGAGAAACCTTACAGTATACTTATGTATTGTAAGAAAGCTGTATTATCCAGTTTGCTTATTTTCCTGTCTACGAAAAAGACCCCTTATACAGGCATTAGAAATACTAAAATTCAAGATCATATTATAACAGATCTTTCAAGGCTACAGAGCGTAAGACTAAACCCCAAGTTGTTTTCTACCTTAATTACTTGAAGCTGGACCAGACAAAAAAGAACTTGCAGCTATCACTGATTTCAGGAATGTTAAGGACTCTGACAACAATCTGAGGAGCATATAGGGCTCATGGAGGATTATCTTTTCTTCACAGACAGATAAGATAATCAGTTCCTTTGAATTAATGGAGTTTTTAATCTGCCTGAGGAGATAGGCCCTGGGGTCTACAAAAAACAAAACCAAACAACCCTCCCCCCTCAGCCCCCCAAAGTCTACAGTGGACAGATAAGAGTTCCAAATGCAGTTACATGTCATTGTATGAAGAATCAACATATGTGATCTGAGAGAGGTTTTACAATTGTGATCATAATGTGTACCAACTTCAGACTATGGCTATCTAGACAGATGACACAGCTGCTTTCATCAGCTTGACTGTTACAAAAGTTGGGAATGTTTGTCTCAAAATTGCTTCCAGTCCTCTACCCAAATTTACTGCAATTCCAACTGTTTGCTTTTTTTGCTTTGTAACACTTTTTATTTTATGACAATATGAACTACCAAGCCTTGTGCAGAAATATTTTTTATATTCAGGCTAAGGATACATTTGTTTGAGTTAAGCAGAATATATTATATCATTAGAAATACTTATATATATTTATATATGTGTTTATAATAATACAGTGTGTAGATATATGTTGCAGGCACTATAAGAGCAATTTATGGTCCTTGGGCAAAAATGAAAAATTGATAAAGCTTTATCACTCATCAAGTGAGCCATCTTTCTGTAACAATTCCAAAACATAGCTTCCTTCACTAGCATTGAAAGTTACACGTACAGGAATTTGCAGACTTTAATGACATATTGCATTTAGTGAGAGCACAGGATTTCATGTAACATTTTGTTGCAGTAAAAATTTCCTTAGAAAGATATTCGTACACTTTTGCAACAGCTTCAATATAAAGGAGATAAATAGCCACCATAGTGAAAATTAAAACCACCTCAAAATTGTCTACATACACAGCTGAAACTGCCCTTCCTATATTCAAATATAGTGCAAATAAAGGCTTATGGTAGAAAGGATCCTAACTTTCCTGGTGCTCACACAGCTTTAAGAATGACCTCCAGTAACGTATTATCAAATCTGTTAATATGTTAACATATTATGAAATCTTTCGTCTTTACAGTCTGCCTACCAGTTTCTTACTTACTGTATTCAGTGCAAGTCGGGAACTAAGAGAATTGTCCTCAGGCAGAAGCTAAGAGCTGTAAACGTAATAATGTCTTTTGCTTGTTTTTCGTTCAAGACATCACTCTTTTTTTTGAGTTTGAAAAGTCTATTAACTTGATTTATGCCACTTTTTGGCCAGTAAAGCAGGAAAAAGGCAATTAAATATACTATGCTGCCTTCATTTCTAATCTATGAAACGAGTGTAAAATTCTGAGTCAGTAGCTTCAGCACGAGCCACAGGCAAAAGAAAAAAAAAAACCAAAATTAAAACCATTCAGTCATCTCATGGAACAAAGAAAATATTTCTCATAATGACTTAGCAATCCATAACAAGCCCTTTATGAAACGAAGAATCCACTTATCTGTAAAAAGACAGCTTAAAACCTATAAAGCAACTCAATTTTGGAAACAGATTTTTGCCAAATGGAATTCAATGTTCAAACATGCATCAATAAATAGGTCTTCTGTAACAGAAAACAAATCACATCTCCTGAATCAAACAAGGGTGTAGGCACAATGTCCAGCCGTCTCTTTTGTACTCTAGGATATTTTCTTGAAATATGAAGCAGGATCTCAGGCTGCTGCAAACTTTCGGGATTCATTCAACTGCCAGAAACATTGGTAATCAAGAAAAACTGCTGTACTGTTCTAGCATATTTCAACAAATTCAGAAAAAACAGTTTAAAATTCATGCAATCTGATTACTTGCATATATTAAGAAATTTATTAATTTGAAGCTACTCATTCCAAATTAATTGGCATCAGGTTAGGTTCAGTTACCTGTCAAATGCATTATATGAGCACGTTATAAGTCAATAGCTTGAACTTCATAGAACCTGCCTTTGACACATGGAGCAGCTCCTCCAAAGCGTGTACTGCTGCTAATCCTTTTAACTTTTTTCTTTTTCTTTTCATTGTTCTTGAAAAAGACAATGAATTTGTCCAGCTGGTGGAGAATGTTATAATTACATTACACAGGTCATTCACTGATAAGGCTTCAGATTGCTGAGCTGCAGTAGGCCAGGACTGATTAAGCTGATCAAACCAATGTTTGCTTCTGTTCATGTTAAAAAACCAGGAAATAACTGGTGGCATTTTAGTTCCTCTTCCTTTACAGAACAGCCTCCTGCAACTGTACAGGTTGGGAGCAAATGAGATAGGAAGAAGCTTTGCAGAAGAGAACTGGCTAGTCCTAAAATGAGCAAAAGTCAACAGTGTGCTGACTAAGGAAGAAGCTTTGCAGAAGAGAACTGGCTAGTCCTAAGATGAGCAAAAGTCAACAGTGTGCTGACTACTCTTTAAATACAGCCCCTACACTGGGCTGTATTTAATGAGTGAAACCATTAGGGTTTAATGAGTATCTTAACCCTTGTAAGATGGCATTCTGATTCTTTGGGTATCTTTGTATTCATTTTCTCCAACATGCCAATGGGAAAACATCAGACACAGCTCACAGAACACTTTTTAAAACACTTTAAAAAAAAAACCACAACAAAATCCCAGTCAAAAAAACCTCACCAAGCAACTTCCTTTTCTTCAATTAATATGATTCCATAAACATCTACACATTGAATAATCAATTCTGACAGAATACCAGGAAACATACACAGAGACAGAGGATGCGATAGTTGCTGTCATTTTTCAGTGGCGCTGGTATATTTATTTTTATGAATACAGCCAGGCTGATTAACTGCAAGTCAACTGCAGGTAAATAAGCACATTGAACATCCTTTAATAAATGACAGCTATAATCAACACTACTTGTATTCAGTAAAATAAGGACAAAGTTACAATTTTTGTTAAATTTTGTGCACACTGGGATCTGCAATATTGCAACTTGTGAAGTCCTAGGAAAATCAGAATGGTTGATGTTTCTTTTTTAACTTTTATCTAACAGGAACTCATGAAGTCCTTCTACTGCAGTCCTGAACTTATGCATAACATGTTGTCAGCAAATCTTTCAAACATAGTTTTCAATGAGCATTACTATTCTGAAAGGAAATACTCTGACATCAAGTCTTGCTGCTATGATCTAGAAAAAAGATGCCAACAAACTACTACTCAATTGAAGATTGTAATTTTTCAGGATTCATGCCAACATTAGTATCATAAATCTGAATTTCTTAACTCACCAAAACAAGCACTGTAGAAGTTACTCTTAAATATACTGCACCAATGCTGTAGTAGTTCCAGTCACCTCATATCAAAATACTAGTAAAATCTTTGAAGAGGATGCTGATGTGTTAGCTGGAGAGAAACATGACCTGCAAAATAGACGTTTCTGTTTATCTCAAACTATCTGAAGCCATTCTGATGTTCTTAGGTTTACTTAACTCTGAGAAAAAAAAAAAAAAAAAAGATGTTTTGGTTTATTTTTGTAGTTTCTTTTAATGAAACTAGTTGCACCAAGTAACGGGAGGAAAGCAATCCTTGTGTTTAAATGTAACTTGATACAGGTGAGTTTTTGTGCAAGAAATTCAGCTCATGACTGTCTTTTTCAATAGGTACAGATTTCATGCACGTAAATGCTGGAGAGAAATTCTTTGAAAAGCACAGGATCAGGTGGAGGATGACTGAAGTGTATGTAGCAGGATTTGAAATACTATCTTCTAACTCCAAAGAGGGTCAATGTTTCTACCATGGTTATGGAGCAATTATTTTAAAATCTGTTTGTTACACCAAGTCGTAACGTCACAAAACAAATCCTGTCTTAATGAGATGCAAAATAAGTGTCTCAAAATTGAAAGTTATATTAGAAAACTAATAAAATTCTAATAGTCTATTGTTACCACACAATATGTCATAGAGCCGCCTTGTCTAGAAAGCTCCATAAACCAAAGATTATGAAGAAGATGGATGCTTCCTTTACATATAAAGACAAAATACCAAATTCAATAGGCATGTGTTACTCAACAGAACAATTCATAGAGTTTCAGCTGTAACTCCTTATGGGTTTTAAGGGAAATAGCAAAGTATCCTCCAAATCATGGACAAGAAGAAAACTTCATGCTACTTTTACTATTTTGTTTACCATGTCTGTCTTAGTTTGGAAAAAAATACAAAAAAAACCATGAAGGAAAAGAAGCCATAGCAATCCTTGTAAAATATTCTGCTAGCCTTAGGTTAACTAACCAGCTGTCTAAAAGGCTGTAAAATGCATTTATATACAAATACGAAATATAATTTAAAAAATAATTCCGCAGACAGGAAGGAAATATCAAAAGACATATTTAGACAACCATCAATGAAAGAGGACCTGTTGATCATGCCTGAAAACCCAGTTCTTGAGGAACTGTTTAAAAATCTGAATGCCTTAAATCTAGTCTTTTTGACCTATGTTTGTTAAGCATCCCAGTGAATCTCAAAGGGAAGGAATATAAAGTAATAAAAATAAATTAAAAAAAAAAAGAACCTAAGCTAAACATAGCCATCCCTTAGGAAGAAAACGTATTGAGAAAGTATGTGGCATATGAATCACTGAATTTGAATAATCAGAAAATCTCGTAAAACATCTGCAGTTTTCTTTAAAATATGAAAAACATCAACCAGTTCTTTGCTATCACTGTTCTAGGCAGCTCAGTGTTTTATAGAATACCAGCTAAAGTTGAGATTATGTCTTCAAGTTATTTTTTACAGAAGTTGCTAAAGTTTTACTTCTGTAGTCTAGTTCAAGTGCTACCGCTTATAGGAATAGCAGTGAAATTAGCCTACAAAAAAAACCTAAACCCCATACACACATACCTCAACATGAAATATATTATTAATTGACCATATTTAGTTCTGGGAAATGTTAGACCATGTTATTCATTTTTACTGGCCTTAATGGCACGACAAACTATTTATTGATGACTGTGGAATGATATTTCAGTGGGAAGTATTCACACTCAAAATCCTGTGCTCCAGAATTAGTTACCTCCTAGCAACAGAAAGATGAGCTAAAATTTCCACAGAACAGTAGTGTTTTTTCACCTTGCTTAGGTTTTGACTCTATTTGCTGAAAAAAATTTAAACACTGCCCCTCCATTTCATCATAAGTTACATTTAACAAGATAAAAAAGCCTCCATGTAATTCAGGATCACATTTGTAAAAACCTTGCCCACTCTCCATTTAAGATATCTGCATTCCCATTGACTAAAACAAAAGTTGGTTTCACTTCTTTTGAATAAAGAGGAAAAAAAACAACAGGACAACCTATCTTCGTGTTTTGTATTTCTACTGAAAACTGAAAGTGGGAAATAGTCCAAGGGTAGGATTCTCACTACTTCCTTGGGCGTCAAAACTAGCAAACACATGAACATACCTCACACTTAACATTTGGGGAAACATTTTAACTTTTGAAAGAATAAATAATTAAGGTTTAGCAATTGCTAACATTACTGGAGTTTTTGTTTGTTTTGTTTGTTTTTTTATTTGACTGCTCAGTTCAATAGGCAGGTGCTCAGCAGAAAGATTATGTTTTGAGTCAACTTTTGTTTAAAATTTCCTGCTTTTATGTTGCTCAAAACCACATGATTTGCGGAAAAATTCCCTGGATGTTCAGGCACTTGAACGTACCTATTTCTCTAAAATAATGTAATTGGAAGAGAGTTTTTAGTACCTTATGTGAATGAAGAAATGTGCAGCCTGACCCCTAAATCCCATCCTGGAAATCCTGTGTGGTGAGTCACAGGTAAGTAAATGGGATTACAGAGTGTGGGTCCCCATAGGTTTTACAGGAATTGAGACTGATGATTAACATATGTGCCTCATGTTTCCTTACTGGCTAAGCTGTTTGTTTGTCTGTTTGTTTTGGCCACAGTTGGAATAAGATCTTAAAATATTGATATCTGAAGTGTTTTATTTTGTCTTTAAGAGGATCCAGTCTCTCTGTAGAAGTACAAATAAGACATGGTATTTCTTTCACCTCACATTTCAGCCACACTTTTTACCCTTCCGAACTGATTTTTGAAGACAGAAGGTTAAAAATGTTTCATGCTTTCACTGTGCCAACTGAAACAAAAACAAATTTGAGCCATTAGCAAGTTATGAGAGACTATCCAGAGAGATTTCACAAGGCTGCTGTCTACAGAAAAATATTTTCTTTTCTATGTATTCCGTGTGTGATCACCAGTCAGTGGCAGACATTCAAAACAGATGTCCACAATTAGAAATCCCACAGTTCTTAGTTGTTGTCTCTTGATGCATTTATACTGATATGCAGCTATTGCCTCAAGAGTGGATTTCAGGTCAAATTTACCACTTGTATACACTGTTTACTGAATAGTTTCAGGGCTTGCTTGTGTAAGCTAGCTAGTGTTCCTGGGGAAAAACTATGCTTTTCCAGAACTTGAATGTCTTCCTTGCTACTCAGTCCAACAGCTTTCTGTTAGCCTGTTTTCCATTGCAGCTCCTGTATTGGATCCATATCTAGCAGACAAAACAGCCTGGTGTATTTCCTAGGAAGACCTTGACTTCATCTGTCAAGATAGTGTGTGCTTTGTAGACTGCCTGACTTTGTTTGCCTACTCAATGAAAGGAAAGAGTAAAACCTTGAGAATGCCAAGAACTTCAAGTCACTCAGGTGATGTTTTTTCTTAGGAAATCTGATTCAACTACCACTTCAAAAGTATCTGATATAAAGTAGTTCAAAACTAGTTGAAGCAGCCTGTAAAATAATATTCTTAGGGTACACGACCTAAATGTCAGTGGGGTTGCCCAGAACCTTGAAGTAAGATTTTGATACCATGGGCTTCATCACACCTCAAGACTATTGATATAAATTATGTTTGGGGCAGTGAGGAATTGTGTTTTTTTAAGACTATGAGACTATAAGCACCTCAGTAGAATGAGAAAATACTGCGATTTGCAGTAATATTCCTTTTCTAATTTACCCTTCTTTCTTTACACTTTTCTTCCAATTCCATATTTTCAGTCATTACATAAAAATATACACATAATAGACATTTTATAGTCAAAATATATTAAAAGAAATTTTATTTTATATTCTTACATAATATTTTGTGCCTTGACAAAGCATCACCACTGAGTATGTATTTAAAACAGATCCTAACAAGTTAGAAACATACCTATAGAAACATTACTTCATCTGTTTTATCACCCTTTATCTTATCCCTACACTCCACTGAATTCAGTTTCCCCTGCCCTCTTCTACTCTATTCTGGTGGTGAATGGCCTCTGGAAAATGCTGGGTGTGGATAGACTTCCTTGCTCACTAGGGAAGCGAGGAGTTTTCCCATCCCAAGAAGTGTTGGTTGTTATTGTTCCTCACACCCTTCTGAATCACATAAAAAACCTCTCTGCTTTTCAGTATCACTTTTCACACAGGGCAAGTGAAAAAAAGTACTTAAAATCATGCCCTCTACTAAAAGTGCCATTCACCAGGCACATGGATAAACTCCACCTTTGACATCTGATCATAAATCTTTGATTTGTGTGAGAAATATTTAGGCATATTATATACAGTAACTATAAATAACCATAGCTTTTGCCACTCAGTTGAGTCAGTTTATTGTGAGATTATTGCTTCTTCATGCTTTGAGTTAATTCAAATATGCATGTTCATTCCTGTTATTCAGAGGGACTCATCAGTCGTGAAGGCAGATTGCATACAAATTGAAAAGTACAGAGCTTTTTGCATGACAAAACAGTCAAATGCTAGCTATCCACCATAAAACATAGGAGGGTGGATTGTGTATTTTCATATGGACAAAAGAGACTCCACCTATTTCCATTTGGGATTTATCACTAGCCTCTCTCATAGTAATTCCAAAGAGGGAAAATAAATTAGATCATATGAAACTCATAGGAGTTGCTGTTAAAATGGTTTGCTGGTTTGTCCTCAGATCATAGAGTTGTCACAAATGTACTGGAGGGAATGCCAACACAATATTCAGTTGTCTAAAGCTAATATTTTTTAAATATCATCATCGTATTTTGATAGCAAAATTATTTGTGACTTGAACTGTAGAATAGACAAATTATCTGCGAAAGCTAAATACTGTATTCTTCCTATTGTTGAGGAACAAGCCCCATCCTTGCCTTGTTTGAATAGGATTTTTTCTTCTAAAGATTATTTCCCATAGATTTGACATTTGCAACACATAGTGGAGGGTGTACAGTAAGGGAAATAAAACAATATCAATTCAACTATTCCCTCTTTCTTCCCTTTTTTTCTGGAATACCTGTAGGGTAAGGAGGGAACAAAACAGTGTAAGAATGTTTTTGCCAGAATTTCTGTCAAGGAACCCATTTCATACCTGTTCAGGAAGTGAAAGGATAATGTGAATACATTTTCTGATTTTTGCCTCTGAACATGCTGAAAAAATTCAACTTTCTTCAAAATGTACATATGGATAAATATTTGTCCTCAATTCTAGAGCAAATCTCTTTCTACAATGTTTGAACTGTAGCACAGTCTCAATAAGAGTGAGAACGTTACTCAAATTCAGTATTGATAACATTAAAAATTATAGTATATTCTACATTTTTAAAACCACAAATAATATATTGATAGAGATTTAAGTAAATTCTAAACAGACACTTTGTAGCGTGTACTTAGTTCCTTACATCTAATTCTTTGCTTGCTCTGTACAGTTCATCAGTATTATCCTGTAAAATATACCTAATTCTAGCTATTGTGAAATCTTCTACAAGAAACTCAATACATTTAATTTCATTAGCATGCGTTCCCATCCCCCCTCCCCAACCCCAAGTATACAACTCAAAAGTAAGTACTTTCTTGTATTAAAGTACTTACATTTGAAAGTGGAAAGTGTGATAAATTCTCAAAGATATGATAGTAAGTTGTTATCAGGAATTGAGAAGATGGTAGTGAATACATCCATAACGGATAAAAAGTAGTATGATGAACACTCACACATCAAATTATTTATTTATTTCATTGAAAATTTTTTGGATACTTACCAAAAAATGTTGTTACGTATATACTGTGAGAGAACAGATTCTAAATGACAAAGGGGAAAAATCAATTCCACAATAAAAACAGTTGCAGGGGCCCAGGGTACACACAAACCAAGTGTGGCATTATTCAAGCATCACAGTTTTGCTATTATCAGAGAAAACACTTCTTGTTTACAAAAAGAGCTACTAATTTATGCTAGGCTAATTCTAATATTTGGAAATACGTTTTCAAGCTCTCCCACAGTGTCAAAAGACAGCCTACCATCCCTCAAGTCCCCATTTAATAATTACAAATTATCTGCCTCTTCTGATTGAGTTCACATTCTCACCATTTTCCCATACTTAATATTAACTGAATGTGCCTTACAGAAGATCCATGCTTTAATCACTCACTTATCTAATTTGCTCAATGAACAGCATTTTGCTAACATGCGAAAAATACCAGTGTAAGTGAAACCCACTCTTTGAACTTTATCACACATTGCTACTTGCTCGCTTTTATTTTCCCAGGCTCCTGTAGACCTTTTTGTTATGACGAAAGCAGTGCTGAAGAACTGTGACTTCCACTTATTATTTCAGAAGGTGTGTCAGGACAAAATCGGACATGGAAACTTCTGCTTTTTAGGGGGGAGGAGAGGGAAGTGGTGTTCTTTTTTTTTAAGGTGAGAAGCAGGTCTCAAACAATAAACTTTACACAGGAAAAATTATTCATCTCTGATACTATTCCATGGAAAGGGAGTGCTAAGCCTTCACATGCTGGACGCAGTTTTACACAACTCATTCACCTCCAACACTCTTATGAGAAAGTGTCATTCCAAAACCTTGCTTGCTGGCTCATTTAGTCTTTTCTGAAGGAACTTGGCAAAGGATCCACCAGAATGGTTTACTAGGAAGCATTTTATTCCAAAAGAAAAGGCAAATCAAGTTTTACCCATTAAAATTTTCTTCACCAAAAAGATCAGATCCTGACTTGTCATATTGCCTCAGAGAAGATAAATTACAATCCCCATGCCCAGTAAAGGACATATTAGCAATTGTCCTATTCAAGTATCTGTGAATATATATTAGTTATATGAAAAAGATATATTTTATTTGACAGTGTTCTCATATTCCTAACATCCAAGCCCTTCGTAATTTTTGCTTCATTCATCTTTATTCTGGAAGTGTTTAGAGATCCATGACAAAGACAAAAGGGTCTAAGTCCAGACTCACATTAACATTTAGTCTTCTAATGCCCATATAAATCCTTGGTAACTAGATACTACAATAACTGTCAATCTGAGCCTAAATAACTCATCATTCAGAAAGGATGTCTGTGGCAGAACAGAGAATCAATTCCAGTTCACCAACACCCAATATCTCACATACATTTGTTTCAGCAATAGTTTCAGTTTAAGCAGCTGCTTGGCCCAATTTTTTATTTCCTACCTCACTCCCCTGTGAACATCATCTTTTCCCTTATGCCAGTCCAAATATTAGTGTGGTGCTAGCTAAACCACATCAGGGAACAGACACCCAATGACATGATCCATACATGTTCCAGGACCAGATAAAAAAATGCTGCTAAATCAAAGTCACTCTAAGAAAGACTATAATAGATAAACATTGTTTTAAAAGAGACAAACATGACAGACAATTCTAACGAGAAAGCAGTGAGTCTGTACAAATATTCTTCACCTGGTTTAGAACCATTGCTGCTAATAAAATGCTCAAAAGATCCCTGAAAAAAACAATCAGTTCAATGAGTAGATTTACAAAAAGCAGAGTTTAAAAATCATCACATACGTCTACTGTTGTAGGGCTGCCAAAACTAACTTGAGTAGTTCAAACCACTTCTCTCAGTTTAGATTGTCTCCTTCAGAAGTTAGTATAACTATGTTTGTTCTAATTATAACTGAAGAAATAACCAGTTCTATAAATTGTGGATAACATAAATTTGGGATGTTAGAATCTCTCTTTCAATTTCCACTCTTTCTTTCTAATCTTAATTGCTTGGTCTGCTTTCTATTTTTTTTTACAGCAGTTCCAATCTTTAAATGTTTCCTGCCTTCCTACAGCATTGTGTCTGTCCTCTCCAAGAGATAATTACCTTATTCAAAAGTGAACCAGTGATATTGAGGTGAATACTTTCAAAGATTCACACAGGTTAATACGGCCTGAAAGAAGGAAAGCAATGTGATCACTCCAAATAATAATAGATACACATTCACACTGTTGAGGTACAGTTTTTGTCAGCATTAGGAACCTCCTGTCCACCAGGCTGTACACCTGAAACTACATCTTAACAATAATCCAAACTACCTGCACCCCCTGCAGTAGTTCTGTAATGTCTAGACTAAGCAGGACTTACAGCATTAGAAACCACAAGTTTCCAAAGAAAACTTAAACTTTTGTGTCAGAATGATGTAGTAGCATTTAACACAGGCACAGAGAAAGACACAAAATCAATGAATAAAAATGTGTCAGCCTGTCAATCAATCTAGCCCAGTCAAACAACAGCTGCAATGCTACAGCATTAATCAGGTAACAACTAATCAAATCCACTGTAGATGAATTCTGAAGCTGATTTTAAATTGAACCATATAGTGAAGATAACTACATTTTGGACTACGTAAAATCATAAAATCATAGAATGGTTTGGGTTGGAAGAGACCTTAAGATCATCTAGTTCCAACCCCCCTGACGTGAGCAGGGACACCTTGCACTAAACCATGTTGCCCAAGGCTCTGTTCAGCCTGGCCTGGAACACCACCAGGGTTGGAGCATTCACAAGTTCCCTGGGCAACCCATTCCAGTGCCTCACCACCCTCACTGTGAAGAACTTCTTCCTTATACCTAATCTAAACTTCCCCTGTTTAACTTTAAACCCATTACCCCTTGTCCTACCACTACCATTCCTAATGAAGAGTCCCTCCTCAGCATCCTTATAGGCACCATTCAGGTACTGGAAGGCTGCTATGAGGTCTCCACACAGCCTTCTCTTTTCCAGGCTGAACAGCCCCAACTTTCTCAGCCTGTCTTCATACGGGAGGTGCTCCAGCCCTCTTACCATCCTCGTGGCCCTCCTCTGGACTTGCTCCGACAGCTCCATGTCCTTTTCATGTTGAGGACACCAGAACTGGACACAATACTCCAAGTGAGGTCTCACGAGAGCAGAGTAGAGGGGCAGGAACACCTCCTTTGACCTGCTGGTCACACTCCTTTTGATGCAGCCCAGGGTACATTTGGTTTTCTCGGCTGCAAGCGCACACTGTCGGCTCATGTTAAGCTTCTCATCAACCAACACCCCCAAGTCCTTCTCTGCAGGGCTGATCTGAATCTCTTCTCTGCCCAGCCTGTAGCTATGCCTGCGATTGCCCCAACCCGGGCGTAGGACCTTGCACTTGGCTTGGTTAAACTTCATAAGGTTGGCATCGGCCCACCTCACAAACGTGGATGGCATCCCTTCCCTCCAGCGTATCAACCGAGCCACACAGCTTGGTGTTGTCAGCAAACTTGCTGGGGGTGCATCAATCCCACTGTCCATGTCACCGACAAAAATGTCGAACAAGACAGGTCCCAACACTGATACCTGAGGGACACTACTCATTACTATTTTCCAACTGGACACTGAGTCTTTGCATGTGGCCATCCAGCCAGCTCTTTATCTACTGAGTGGTCCATCTATCATATTGATGTCTCTCCAATTTAGAGACAAGGATGTTGTGCAGGACAGCGTTGAACGCTTCAAACAAGCCCAGGTAGATGACATCAACTGCTCTGCCACTGTCCATCAGTTCTGTAGCCCCATCATAGAAAGCCACCAAATTGGTCAGACAGGATTTCCCCCTAGTGAAACCATGCTGGCTGACACCAACCACCTCGTTGCTTTTCATGTGCCTCAGCATGCTTTCCAGGAGAATCTGCTCCAAGATTTTGCCAGGCACAGAGGTGAGACTGACTGGTCTGCAGTTCCCTGGGTCTTCCACCTTCCCCTTCTTGAAAATGGGGGTTATATTTCCCTTCTTCCAGTCATCAGGAGCTTCACCTGACTGACATGATTTTTCAAATATGATGAAATATAATTGCTTCCTATTGCATAGTCAGGGAAACACACACATGTAAGAAAGAAATTATAGAGCACATCAAATATTTTTTTTCTAAACATAGTTGTGTAGATTTGTAGAAAAGATTTCACCAACAAAAGTGTTAAATGCTTACACATCTGTTTGTGTGGCTATGGGTATTTGTCACAAGCAATAGATCTAACTATTCAAAGTTAATTAGCAGCAACCCCCACAAAGCAAGAGTTTTCTTTCCTTTCCCATCTACTACATACAAGATTCTTAAATTCAGCTCATTTGTGTGTGTAACTTCCTGATAGAAAATAAAGCTGTTGCTTTGCTCTGATACTAGATAATCAGGATTTTTTGGTGTGTGATTTTTTTTGGTTTGGTTTGGTTTTGGTTTTTATTTTTTAGGATTTTTTTGTTTGTTTGTTCCTCTCCTTAGCTTCTTCCCCATGACTGGTCTTTACTGACAACCTGGTTGCTCACTCTAGCTTTCTGTATTGTACACTGTAATTTTTCCTTAACTGTTTCTTAACTCAGCTTTTTGAACTGTAGATCTGTTAATGTGAAGGACTTGATAACTCAGTAAGTACTAGAAAAGTAAACTGATTTTTGTATGAGGCATTATCATAAACTGAATAGGTCAAAATGAAACAAAATTACATCTCTGACAAACTGACTATCAAATCCTGATTAGCTGTCAGTTTCATTCTTCTAAGTCAAACCAGGACATATGGTAGGGGCCTTTAAGCCTGCTTTATTTCATTTGTATAATAGCATGGCTATAAAGTCTACCAGAAGAAAAAGGAGAACTAGTATCATGGTGTGATTCTTAATTGCTGAAAATTATTTGCATGACTGTGAATACTGTGACAATAATTTTCCTCTGGGTCAGACAGGTTTTTCAAGGAAGTAGAACTGTAAAACAGCTACCCTTAACATCATTAATTAATCACTACTATTTAGCTCAGTTTCTTCCATGGAATAGTAATTATTTCTCTGCTTCACATATTCTCACATCTTTCAGCATGTAATATTTACACATCTCACAGGCCAATGCATTTTCTTTCCTTCTTTTTTTTTTTTTTTCCAGGGTGAATATTTCATGCCTGTTGAACAAGTTTGGCAAAAACAATCAACAGAACCCCTGTACATGCATAGTGCAAAGGGTAGGAATCATGAGGAAACTGTTCATAGATATAAATGTATTACCAATAACCTGCACCATGACATAGAATAAGGATCCTGAACATTTCTAACCTGTATCTGACAACGAACACCCAGAAAAGAGAGAAGTCAGCTGGAGGTAGGAGGATGACATAGTACTAAAAATGCCCCAATCCTTTGGAAACCGTTTGTGAGCCTGTCAGTATCTAGGGAATAGTCTGCTGGATAGACCTGGCTTCCTGATACCACCCCAGTGTATTTCAAACAGGCAAGAACATGAAATAATATGGCCCACTATACGTGCAGTGACTGCATCCACAGTTAAATAACAGAGGGTATAAAAATGTACCTCAGATTTTCTGCCAGCTAATAACTGACATATTATTCCATTTTGTGCTTTCCTGAGGGCATTGGCACTTCATTTGTCAAAGGCAGCCCTGTTTTATAACCAGTATTTTGAATGTCCAAATTTTTCCACACACACACACATCCTAGAAAACTAAGAAGAGGTTGTCTATTTTATCTTACCCTTATTTTAGGAAAGTAGGTAAACTCTCCTAACTGAAAACAATGAAGTTTAAGATAACATACAAGAGTTTAGACTCTCAGTCAGGTATCAGACCATATTAGATATTAAAAGGCTTAGGAAAAGGTTTATTTTGTGTTAGATGTGGTAAAAGAAACAGAAAATAATTCCTGGCCCCAAGAAACTCAGTCTTATCGCTCAGGACACAATAAGGAAATAAGACAAACAGATCAGAAGAGAGAAGACAGAAAGGAAACATTAACGTGAAAAAATGAGAAAGAAAATCACAGGTCATCACTTGCAGAAAAGTTACCTCCTTATTGTTAAACATAAGTAATGGTAGTTAGGGGGATTGCGGTTTTTTTTTCTCAAAAGCAAATTTAAAACTGAGTAAAGCAGTGGCTTTGTAAGCAGTGAGATCGTCAGGAGAAAACTGAGCCAGTCCTTCAGGTAAAATGTCTAAACGATTTTGGCCCATCCTTAATGGCAAAGTTCTACCTAACTGCGCCAGAAAGTTCCTTGGGGAAAAAAAACAAAAAACAAAAAACAAAAAACCCGAAGAAACCCAAACCCAGATCAACAATTGTTGTCTCTCCCAGTTGACACTGTGTGCATCACAAAGACGTGCAACACTTAGCTGTTACTTAGGGATTCAAATATTTAAGTTCAGGCATGATTTGGCTTCCTCCACAGGTGCAAGTAAGATTTTTCCGTTAGTTTTTTTTGCTGCATGGATGACGGTTTTAATATTCTTACCACATTGTAAACACCAGCTTACAAAACAGAAGGATGAGCAAAATGGTGACAACAGCTCTTTGCAATGAGAAGTATAGGAAAGACTACATTTGGAAGAACATGTTGAAAACATTTCTCGTAAGGAACTCTTACACAAAGAGCATAAAAGTTACCTTGGCCAAGATGAGAGAAATTTTAGCTATCAAGTAGGATTGTCTTTTTTCTTTTATTTTCTTTTTATTTTTTTAAGCTTTTTTTTTTAAGAGGGTTTTAAAGTGATTTTGTCTACATCTCTTAACATGTAGATCAGCAGTCCAATAACTCCTTTCATGTTTAAAAGAGCTACCCTGCATTTATTTTTTAAATATTATAATAAATCTAAACTTAGAACAAAGTCAAATGTTGCATTGTCTCTTGAAAATCTTAAAACTCTCGAAAGTTCAGGAAAAAATGGTCTTCCCAAAGATTTTAAAAGTCTTTTGGAGGACTAGTTTTCTTTCACAGCATACCAATACCAGCAGTTACAAAAAAACAACTTACACTTTTATTAAGCAATAACTGTCTTCACACCTGCTTTACCACAAGTCAGTGTTCCTCCTACATTGACACCTTTGAAAATATGCCATGTCAATGGCTTACAGTTCATCTCAGACAAGTATTAAGACTAACTTTTCCTAGCTTGTCATTTTTGTAAAAGCAGTTGGGTAAGTTTTACAGGTCCATACCTGAAGTATGAGACATAGGAGCTTTTCAATAAACTAGTGATCAGGGTACTAAATTCCTTTTCTGAGTGAAAATCTGAGAGGGGAGAAAATAGTTGCTTATTGGAAAAATACTCCAGTATTTCTTAGGACAAGAATACTCAAATGTTGTTTACAGAAACTGGCACAGTATTTTTGCTTGGTTTTTCACAAGCTCAAGATGACATTCCATAAACTCTCTGAACCGTGACAGCACCAGCAGCCAAGCAGCTTACACTCATCTCATGGCTGGAAATCTGGCTTCAGAGAGACAAACTGTCAGTGAGGTAGGCAAGTTTCCATGGAAACCTGCCTAGTTTGTGTCAAGAGTAACTAAGAAAACCCAACTTGCCCCACAGAGTGTTTTGATGATACTGAATCAGCATTTTTCCAAACAGTCCTATTAATAAACTACCTAGACTTGTATCTAGGGGCTATTTTTGAAAGACTGAATGCAGAGTAGCATATTGTGATTTCAAAGGAAGTGACTGAGTCTGGTACTGACTTTCTTATCAGGACTTAATGTCCTAAGGCATGCTTCTTTTCACATGGGCAAAACCCTGACACTCTTCTACATGTGCATACATAATATATATGCAAGTGTGTATGTACACACATTTGCGTACAGTGGCACAAACCCACAAATTCCACCTTATAAACTACCAGTTCTTTACTTGCAGAATTGTGTTTACTCATGTATCACTATTAATTCAGTGACTGTAAGAGGTTTCCAAGCCTAGATGAAATAGACCTTTACGATTTTATTACTATGAAGTTATTTTAAGAGCCTTATTTTTTTCCTGGAAGACCAGTCAAAGATTCTAGCACAACGTTCCATGGTAGAGCTTTTAAAGAGCATAACGAAACAGACACATGGGTGATAAGATAAAAATAAGACAGAGATCTCAATGTTACAGCAAAACATTAGTAAATTCAAGATTATGCCTTGTGGAGTGTGGTAAGAGACTAGTACACAAGCACTTAAAGTTGTATCACCTCAGTGACTAGTCTGAGCTGTGATAAAATACAGGGCAGCAACAGGTGATACCCCACATTTATCTTTAGAAGACACCAGAACTACATTTTGTCTGCTGAAGATGCAGGCTGTGTTTGTATAGCCTTTAAAAGGAAAATGCGTAGTTAGGGAATGTTCAATATGACTTTCATTGTAATAGCAGTAATACATGTTCCTCAGTTTCGAGTAATTTATACCCTTGAACATCACAGATGGAGACCTCAGGAAGTACAGTTGCTTTCACAATCAGGCCTTCCTATATTCACTTGTTTGGCTTGCAGGAGAGATTAAAAAATTATTATATTGACATGATTTCTCACAACTCTGCAATCTACAGATTTTTATCTTTCAGTGTATGGATATGAATTTCCTTCCATTGTGCTTTTTGTTTGTTTGTTTCTCTTTGTGGGAGAGGTGATGTGAGGTAAAGTTAGATTTTAGCACTATGCAATTTACTCATTCTACACCTGAGAACCTCCAGGGCATATTCTGTAACATATTGCTTCCAGGGTTCTAGCTTTAGTTTAGATGAAAAAGAGGAGGCACATGCATAGCTAGCAGTCTTTGTGCATTAATGAGCATGAAAGAATGCAAGCTAACTTTAAGATTCTGCTAGTAGAATTTTGTTGAGGTTCTACTTACCCAGAAAATGAAAGGATGAAACAGAAAGGATTTTTTTTTTGTCTGAATTGAGAACTACCAAAAAAATTGCTTGTGACAGTCATTCAACTTTTCTTGTAAGACAGCATTATACAATTAGATAAAATTCTTACATGATGCTTCTCACAAATACCTAGGTATCTCCAGAAATAACAACCTCTTTAGAACCTTAACAGCTTTCAGAAATAGCAATAGCTAGACCAGAATTGTTATAGCAAACACCAGAACTAAAGTATCTTTCAAAGGTAAAGCTAATTTGTCTAACGGTGTTGCATACCTAATTACTGTAGACCTAATTATGACCTAACTTAAACATTAAAGACAAAAGCACTAACATTCATAGACCAATTACATACTTTAAAGGCAAATGTAACAGTGCAAGATAATGTAAATAAACAAGCTGGACACTGTTGTGTTGCCAATGAACTATTGCATCATTACAAAGTATCATGCAAACTGGAACAGAAAATAGAATTTTGACACAGTGTGTACTGAAAGACTTGGCACTAGCTTCATTTTATTTCATTACTATTCTTAATCACATGAAAAGCATCCAGAACAGCAGGATATAATCTTCGTTGTATCTGACGTCAGTAATTTAAGACAGATAATGAGATATTTCTTGGTATCTCATCCCCTTAAGGCCTTCTCAGTTCAGAGCAAAGAATTCTTTGGAATATCAAACCTAACAAAGACTTAGTTAAGATTTGGATAGGTGCTGGAAATAAGGTTGTCATTTTTTAGCCAGGGAATTACAGTTTTTGTTGGGTTTTTTTGGTTTTGTTTTTTTTTTCCAGTGAGGCTGGAAGTTCAAAGAGGAAGTAACAAGATTACTTTGGCATGCAGGATTACAAGCCTGTTTATTCTCTTTCAGATTGAAGCACTACAACTTTTATTTGAGCATGTGAGTTACGATACTCCCTAGTGATTCAACTGTACTACCAATGTTTATCGTGCTAGCTACCCTCTCTAGGTAAATAGTCTGTATACAGAGAGATCATTCAACAGCAATACATTACATCTTCAGGCTGATTCTGAGGTCAGTAATTCCTATGTGACTTGTTCTACTGTAGTCTGTCTTCCAACAGGGGAAAGTTGATCACCTTTTTTTAAATCTTCCCACACTATTTTTTACTTGGTATTTCTAGCTCTCTCTGACTCTTCTACTGTTATGAAGGACTTTACCTCGGAAGAATAACACTCTTCTGCTAGTCCTTCATGCTACTAAAAGTGCAGCAAGCTCACTCAACTAATATTTAAAAAAAAAAAAAAAAAAAAAAAAAAAAAGGAAACAAACCAAAACCCCTTGAACACCTATCACCTGAAAGGGCAACTAAATAGATACAGGCTTATTCTGATTCCTAGCCCTTTAATGAGTCAGACTTAGGATCAGGGTAGTTTAGATTCAAAAGGACCTCTGGCAGTCATCTAGTCCAAACTCCTGCTCAGTGCAAGCTCATTATGTATATGAAAACTTTAAACTGATTTCAAAAATGTTTGTAGCTACGGTTTCTGTATATAATAGAGCTAGATTGTACACTGGGTCTAAACTCCAAACTAAAGGAAGTGAAGACACTGAGTACTTAAACTGTATAGTTATTTGCACTGGCTATTGTTTACGCAAGTACTTTATACAATCTGTGCAAAATAGTATTTTTTTGTCAATATTATAATCCAGTATTTGTGCCTGAAATGATTTTTTTTGTTGTTTTTATTAACACTCTGCAAAGATACTTCTATACACGGCATCTAGTTGGAACACTAAATTATTTCAATGTCAAGAAAATAGTCACTCTTTGTTTTTCAGCAGGTTGAAAACTAGCTGTTTCTGGCAAAAGACCACATGATAGTAAACAAGAAAAGAGAAGGAGAGAGAGAGGAAAAGAGAAAGAAAGTAAGACAAAAGAGTGAAAGAAAAAAAGTATAATTTCATTTCTTTGAAACATCATGAACATTAACTGCACCAGCTTGTAAGTGCTACCATGGAATGGAAATTAAATATGAATTTATTGAAAAAAATACACTATTAACTCTTTCCACAGGTCCACTTGATAACTTATGGAACACGAATGTTCTTTTGCTCTCTCTGCTGGGCATGTCTGAACAATACTAATCAAGCAGTTGAGATTAGAAGATTATAGGGAGAAAATATATAATCTTGCCATCTATAAAATCTAAATTATGTCAAAGATCAAAAAATATCACTTTGGAACGCACTTTTATTATCCAACTCAGCAAGATGCAAAAGGTAAAGAAGAGGTTTACTGTTTCAGTTGCATATATTTCCACAGTTTTCCGTGACATGCAGAAAGATGGTGTAGTGAAAATACCAGAGACATCAACATTTCAAGAAGAAAGATACAAATGTGTGACTGTTACCTACTATGAAAAATTGCATGTTTACTTATCAAGCTGTTCATATTTGTTATGTATGTTTAGGCAGGCATTTATAGAAATTAAGAAGAAAAAAAAGGCATTTTTTTTAATGTTCAAAGGCATACTTCTGTAGTATATTTTATGGTGGTTTTTAACTCCAAAACAACTTTTTTTCAAACCTGGAAACTACACTGCATTAATTAGTAGTCAAAGTGAGAAATATTTTTCAACTCATAATTCAACTCACAGATTTTTATCTGTGTCTCACAATTTCAACCTCCTGGTTCTGCTCCTGGGCAGAGAGCTATTATCATATGTGTTAATCTCAGAATTAGTTTTCTAGAATCTAACTGAAAATCAACATTAGATGTAGTGGTAATTACCAGAAGTTACAGTGCTAAGGGTAGTGTTCTCCACTAATATGGAAAGGATCTTGTTTATTACAGTTCAATTTACTTTTCACAGAATTTTAAAAATCAGTTAGATAAAGAGCATATAAATGTGATAGAATCTGTTCAGACCAGGTGAGACTATACTTCTTGTCTCATCCATTAAATCATGCTTATACTGAAAAAGATACCAATTATATACATACGTATAACAGCAAGCAGTATTTTTTTTTTAACTGACAGCACTACAGGAACCATTCAGGTTACAATGCAATCAAAATATACAAGCTTCAAGACTGCTTAGATATGAATTTGCAGACAAGGCCCTGACATGCTGAAATTCAGTTACATGCCAAGCTCCAAACTATCACTAATATGACATAATAAAATTTTCTCTTGAAGCTTAAGGTTCTTGTAGATAGCAGAAAGTAAGCTAGAAAATAATATTTAGTTTAGTATTTTGCTTTTATCCAGAAAATTCCTGCTAATCAAAATACTAGAGGGGAAAAAAAAAAAAAAAAAAAAAAAAAAAAAAGCCAATAAACAGAACAGAAAGATCCTATTTACTTAATCAGTAACATATTTAATTATTTAATTCTTCTCACTTTGAAATAGATACCTCACTTTGGAACCTCTTTTATCCATTTTCATTACCCCACTGATGGGAATTCTGACGACTCCTTCATTTCTCTTTTCTCCTGACTCTAAGCTCTCTTTCATCTTGTACCCCATGCCTGGAATATCCCTGACAATTTCACTAAAACCAAAGAGAATTGAACTGAGTGCCAAAAAGATTCATTTTAAGACTGAAAGCATTTACCTGAGCTTAAATATCTGAGCATTTATTGATTTCGATGGGTAGTCATGTACATTTAAATACTTTGTTCAATCTGGTATCATTCTGCATTGTTTTACACAGGACAAGAACAAAATTATTCACAAAGGATCAAAAAAGAAATTATGGTATTTCTGTACAATGAGGGATGGAAACAAATTAACAAATAGCTATATATTAAATCTTGGCATTGGCCTCGTATTTTTTGATGTGAAAGTAACATTGAAAATAAATATCTAGTAGTAAGATTTTTATCCAATATCTGAAATGAGATTATTGATTGACTTCTAACACACTGAGATGTGCTAGAGTTTCTACAGTAGAACTGAACAGAGACATGCCGTGAAGGAGATAAAGCTTGCTTCCCTAATCTGAGTGTGTTTTGGAATTATGTTTAGTTGGTAACCCAAATGAGCTGATGTTATTCAGGATGTTAATGTTGGCTATGCTGGTATTTTCTTTAATTTTAGCGATTTCATCTATAGGAAATGCAGTTAAATCACACTTGCATCTTACAGTTGACCCCTTCCTGCCCTTTTTCAGTGTTTCACTAGATGTTTGAATAAGTTGGCAAGTGCTCTAACGTACACAAAATGTAGGCTGCTAAGCAAAGACGGGATCTTTAGACTGAACTCGTCACCACCTGCTTGCCTCCACAATGGAATTTTTTGTCAGGCTGTATGTAGCCTACCTAATCCAACCTAATTCATGAAAAACGTTTACTAAAAAGAGGGGGAAAGGTGAGGGAAACCGAAATCCTTTCTGGCACCTGTGCATTGTTTCCCCACACAGTGACAGCAGCTGCTCTATCAGATCCTCAGTGGACTAGAAGCTGTTTTGTAGAGTCTTCAACTGAAAATAAGCCTTTGCCATGGGTTAATGGAAAAAAAGGAAAAACAAAGAGTGTTCTTGAATACTGTAAAATGGGAACAATTATTCTGTTTCTTGCCCATCCTTTCCCACCCATCCTTACCTCCCTGCTGCCATTTTTCCCCAAATATTTTAACACTTGGAAAACAGTAAGTGCATAGCAAAAACTGAGGATTATTTTTCTATTTACAAATTATCAAATCACGTTGACTTTTTATTTGCAACTTGATGAAAGTATGTCCTAATAAAGGGTAGACTTCCTAACCAATGAGGTGATTTTGATGGTGAAGAACAATTCAGCCAAGATGAAAACAATCATCTAAGTATCTATTAATGCATTTTAGTCCATTCACACTCTTTTAATATATGATTGGATTTTTTGTATTGTGTTTGGAAAAGGGGATAGATGCCCATCAGTTAGAATCATAGGGAAGGGACACATAAGAATCATCAAGTCCAACTCCCTGCTCGTCTCAGGACTACCTAAAAATAATCATATGACTAGAGAGCATTGACCAGATGCTCCTTGAACTTATAGACATATATTTTATATATATTATATATACTTTACATACTTCTTATATTTGTAGCCTGAACCCCCCCAAAACACGAAAGGAAAAATTCTGGAAGTAGCAGATTCGCATTAGGTCTTCCAAGCTAATAATCTTTCTTAAGGGTCAAAGTACTGGTATGTGGGCGTTTCAAATACCTTCACTGTTAAAAACCTAGAAAACTGAACACTGAACTTTTTATCTCAGGAAACAAGCTGTTCTGTTTCTCTTCAGGTTTTTTAAAGTTTGGAAAGAAATTTCTCCAGGCCTAACCTTTTTGATCCCTAAAGAAGACAGCTGTCACATGGATTGATTGGTATTCTCTAACATAGTTACTCTGCAACTGGACTGTGCAAGCACTTTCTCAACCAAAACTCCTGCTATTTGGATTCACTAAAACGTTGATCTGACCTTCATAAAGCCCATTTGGATAACTTTTCCAGTATATAAATACTAACCCAGAGTACACTGAAATGTGAAGAATGGGAATTTCCTGTCTACACTAACTTACTAAACCAGTCCTACATTCCTAAATCTCACAGATTCATCTTCCCTTCCCCCACATCCTCTATTCCCACTGCTCACAATGGCCAGTAAATTCAGGAGTGTCTGGCAATCTGCCTGGGAACTGGAGCAGGATTGCAGTGTATGCTTATATGAGATAAAAATCAATTGATTTCTGTGCAGAGTTTGAAAGTTAATGGCAAGGACCATTCCCACCCAAAAGTCTGCATGTAGCCACTCTGTTTGGATAAGATGAAAACTTTACTAGCATACACATGGGTTGTTTTTATCCAGCTGTAGTCTGCATGGGGTTTTTTTCTTCAGCCTTTTGACTGGTACCATTAAACCTACCCTGCAGTCTTCTATGCTACTTTTGAAGCAGAGAATCTTGGAAGGATCTTCCCCTAGAGACATGATGTCTCCCCAGACTGAGCATGAAAGGCAGGTAGTACTTCCTAGGAATGGTTTTTAGCCAGTTAGAGTTGTACAGCTGGCTGGCAGTTCTCTCTCTTCTAGAGACAGCACAATTGCAATGAATCCTCCATTTAGGCTGAGACTGATGCGGTGCTAGAACATAGATGGTCTCCTCTCAGCACTTGGTTGAAGATGCTCTGGCAACTGCAGTATCAGTGCTGGGACATAGAAAATGAAGTTATTGAGATGGGAAGCTACTAAATACAATCATTTGTTTTGAAGAGGAATTTATCTACACTTTGGATGAGTGAATTACGTTAGACAACTTTTGTTCTAATTATCTTCAGTGACATCTAATTGAACTTTTAGTTTGAGATTTTTAACCAGCTTTACCAGCTGCTAGGTTTATGAATCTTACCAAATAGCTTTGACTTGGATTTCTCCTCTGGATTTTTAAATTTTGCTAGAAAGAGACAGATTGGCTTTCTGATTCTAAACCAGAAGGTTACTTGCTTAGAAGGAATGACTCATACAAACTTCACAGGCAAAGCTATGGAAAAAGAAAAACCAGCCCTCAAACAATACAGATGGCTTTCTCCCACAGCTGTTCTGAAGAGTTTGTAGTGGTACAGTCCAGTTAGAACTAATGTCACTCGAGCATTGTTTCCTTCGTGGCAGATAGTAATTAAATAAAACATGGGAAAATGAGCTACATAAGCATTTTGATAGATTTTGCTGAAATAAGTATGATTAATAGACATTTGTATAATAAAACACAATAAATCCTATAATTCCTTATAAATCACAGATTTATTTTTTTTCCATAATCTCTGTACTGTGTCACAATAGCAAGTGAAGAAAATTTCTGGGTGTTGAAATTAGAAGCTATCACATGCCCAGTTTTTCTGATTACTGAATGAGTGCCAATGCCAAATAAAATCAGTGGCTCTTCAATTAAAAAATAAAAATCCTAAAGGACTAATGATTAAGCGCTTTGTAGTGTGCTGAAATCACAAATCAGTTCTCACAAAAAGAAGGCTACAACCAATTGCCAACACGATTCTGTCCTGCAAATATAACTGAGGAGAAATGCCTAGTTGCATGTGTTCTCAGGAAGCAAAATATCTAATTATTTAATCTTAATTGCATCATTTGCAAAATTGCCATTTTAAGTATCATGAATAGCAAGCTAAATTTACATGTATCTGTGTCAAGATTTTCATAATATCTCAAAACTCTGTGTCAGCTGGGGTTCAGACTACAGAAGCAGGTGCACAGGCACATGCTGGATACCTAAACACCTTTAAGGCATATAGTCTTAAGTTCGGAGGTGCCACTCTGGTTACACATGCATGGCAAGCTCTTTGGGGAATACCATCTAAGCTTTAAGGACAGAGCTTGTGCATTTGCTCACTTGACATGAATTTCTTTGACAGCTATTTCAAAGCACCCCACTATATGGTACCCAGAGAAGTACAGAGTCAGATGCAAGCTGCAGTAAATTCACTGATGGGAAGAATATGCAGAGCTCAGGGGAAACCCCTCACACATACCCACACCACCATGGTGGAGCTTTCTGGAAACTTCTGGGTTCCTCTTGGGGCATCCCCTTCTCTCAGAACAGTCCTTCCAGGCCAGGCTCAGCAAATAGGCTTCATTCTGGCACCACACACCCTGATCAGTGCATTCAAACCCCTCCAAGGACCTTTGGCTCTGTGACACAGGGCACTGCCAGACTTCCCCCCACAGCACAGACAGCACCAGAGGGATGGCAAACTGCTGGTAAGATAGGTGTCTCAGCTGCAGGGTCCACCTGGGTCACTTCAGGATGTCTACTTGCTTTGCTCAAGGGCAAACAAGGCCCCAGCACAATAGTGCACACTGGAGCACACACATGCCACCAGTTGGGAGCCACAGAAAGCCCTCAGGATTTTGTAACCAGGGCCATAAATCACACCATATGGACACTAGCAGGTGCTGGGTTGTTGTGAGTACACAGGTGTTAAAGCATAGGCAGATGTTTATAATGTCCAGATTGCCTGAACGCATCAGCACTAAAAGCTCACCTTTGATTAACAGCTCATCAGTGCCAAACAAGCATGCAAAATGATGAATGCTCATGAAACCCCAAATCGTGGGAAATTGCATCTGACTATAATTGCAATCTGTATTTCACACACCCCCAGATGTGAGTGCTTCCTGGATAGAGAGAAGGAGCAGGAAAACATTGCCCAGTCATTAAAAACACCCCTGTGGTTGTGCTACATTGCCCTCTGCTCTCCAGACAGGGCTGTATTTCAGAGGAGAGGGCACGGCACTGAGCCAGATCCAATACTTTGGACTGTGTAGGTTCCCAGTGCATGATACATGCAGGGAGAGAGACAAGCAATTTGAGAGGCTGTGAAATACTCTGAAAGACAAATGTAGGCAGTGGATTTACTAACTGGCTTTTCCCTCTGAAAACTGTTGGCCTTTCATGATCAGCCATAATATGAACCCTGAGAGCTAATGCTCTGCTATGGGGAAATTTTTAGCATGCTGGCATTTATTCTAAATAGATCAATACCTTACAAATTCCCAGTCTCTTGAATTTTCACTTCTAGGGAGAATGCTGCATAGTGGTTACCTTTTTTTCCCACTGTGCTGTGATCATAACTCACATTGCCCCATCAAGTCAGCTAGTTCATGAGAAAATGAAACATGTCGTTACAGAATACAGGTGTGTTGAGATTCCAACTACAAAAGAACCTTATCTCATTTCCTCCCTTCCCTGAGAAAGAAACTACTTTTTCTGGCAGTCTGAAGTCTATCTCTACTTTCAGAATACAGAAGTATGTCCTATTGTGCCAAGTTATTGCTTACCATCTGGTCTCATTATCAGATTTAATTGAAGAACTGTCTGAACTTAAAGTGAAAGTGGGGGTTCTCAAAGCTGTATGACCCATTTTTATTATATATGTTTATTTTTATTATATATATTTAAAAACAAACTGAGAAGACTTTATAAACACACCTAACCCACACATCTGAAACTTAATTAAACCTCGTATATTATTATGAGATAATTGGACACAAAATACAGAATTCTTTCAACTTTTCTGTTCTATAAGACTGAACTTTGTATTTTAAACACGTTAATTCATCTCCACTGAATTGAAACTAAAGAAACATTGCTAAGTTGGAGGTGATGGAGACACAACAGTGGTTTGTGCATGAGACATTTTCCTAAGCTTGCCATGTAGAAGAATTTATATTATGGAAACATCATATTAGTTACCAAATAATTTAATATCTGGCTTTTAATTTGGATGGAAAGACCAGAGATTCAGATGAGTTACATGTACATCTTATTTATATGTTTTGTCATCCATCCAAATGCAAGATTGGTTTTGCTCATTTTCAAAACTTGACCAGAGGCAAGTGGGCACAGAAGTGGTGCTAATGTGATCCAAGAGCAGGAGTCTATCCTTGGTGATGAAGCTTGATTCATCGTGATAATCTTATGCATAGGTCTTCCATTTTGTTTGTATTCACAAACGCAACTGCTCACTTAGTAAAGGGTGCTACTGAAACAAATAGCAGGAGCTTTGGAGTTTTTCAGAATTTCTTTTCTTACGGTACTTAATTTTCCTGATGTGAATGACAGTGCAGTTCCAGCTGAACCTTAAGGAGGTTTAAGAGGTCAAAAACTCTTGGAAACACTTTTTCAGACTTATTCCTGGCAGCCTGGATACAATACTGGACATGATTAGAACAGGAAATTAGGAAATCATGAAAATTGTGAAGTATTTTTCAAGCGTAAGAGGGGGTTACGGAGAGCATTATCAAGTAAAAAGTCATTAGTTATTGACACTGAGGCTCCCCCGAAGCAATACTGAAACTCCTGGAGTTCCTCAGTGAGCTAGTAAAACTAATGCAGATGTGAAAATCCTACAGGAATTTACATGGTGCTACTCTGTGTAGCAGGGAGGAAATTGATGGGGCCCATTCATAGAAAATCTTAATCCAGCCTAGGGATCAACTAAATATAGATGAAGTGTGGAAAGAACTGAATATCAAATTACCTTTTTTCTTTATTTGAAAATAAAATGTATTTATACACTGTGTGTATAATTGTCATTTACAAGCATAATCCAAACATATTGCCAAATTTTAAAATTTTCTGATTGTCATCTACTCTAAATCTTTATGGATTTATTTATAATTCTGTATGGAAAGAAAACTAATCTTTTCATTGCAATGTGTGGGAATATTATGCCTTAGAACATTTTCATTATAACTATTTTTTTTTTCCAGGCAGATATATTTGTATGCTGTTGATTTTTGTTGATGGGGGCGGGGGAATGGAATAGTAACAATCACCTTGAACGTAGCTTTCAGGGACTTCCTATATTACATTTTCAAATTAATGAAGTAATCATCAGGTTTAATGCCACCATTTGTCTCTATTTGGGCTCTTGACCTTTAGATTGCCCACTAAGGAGAGGAAGACCAGTTCCTATCCATGTTTTGGCAATAGAAGATATTTTCCTGCTGTAGATAGATACACATTTATTTAACAGAAGTTGCAGCCCAATTGACGTCCATCTGATTTGGAAGTTTCCTTCCTTTTTACTGGAATAGGAAGCACATATAATTATGGGCTAGACCATTAATTAGTTTTAAGGGAGGAGATTATAAGAGAGGAAAACGCTGTCTACATAGATAGAAATGCTGAACATCAGATAATCACTGAAAGGAGAGAAAATGTTGTCTTGCATCTTTATGGCTTTTGAATGGACACATTTTTTGCTGAAATGAATCCAAATCCACTAATAGAATTCAGTGACATACTATAGCTCTAGTGCCACTGTCCCTCTACTTATTACATAAGTTGCATGCTGGGAGGGGGTGTGGAAAAAAGATAACTTGCTGGGATGAGAATAATAAAATAGTTTAAGTTATCTGTAACTATGAAAATATCCATGATGGGCTGGTTTTACTGCTCACTTCATAGGCTCAGCTGCCAACACAGATAAATTTGCAAAATCTTTTTCCACAAATTTCAGAAATATTGTAGTGATTACAATGTATTATACCACTGAAGGAAGAGCAAACTTCACCTGCCTTTCAGCAGAGATGAAGTCTGTAGTAAGCCATCCTCTCCACCACAGATTCTCACACAGAAGCGTAAGACAGGTCTCTCTTTCATACATTCTCATTCACCGAAATGAAATGAACAAATATTTTATGTAATTTCTGAACAGAATTTTACAGTCTAGTATTTGCTTACATTTCCAACAAAAGACATCACCATCTTCAATAAAGTAGTGAAGTCTGTCCCAGATTATAGAGCTCCTGATCACCAAGAAAATTCAATGCCAATTGTTTAGTTGGAGTTTCCCAAGAGTAACTGCATATGTAAGACTCTAAAAGTGGAATAAAGTTGGCAGTCAAGCTCAAATGCTACACAGCAGAGGCATGCCAGCAAGAACTGTTGTAGTATAAGGTGTCTAGAGATTTCTGGAAAAAATGGTACTCGGAGTAAAATAAAACCTGAAGAGAGCTTGAGAGAGACATCTCTGCTTTGATAGCTGGGCTACAGATACATAGTGGAAATTGATCTACAGTTATGCAGAAGTCCCTGTATTCGGGAAACTGCAGGATCAAAAGAACAAAACAAATCCCTGATGACATGGAGGATGCTTGTGTATATCTAAAGCACGACTTCAGTGACATGCTATTTGAATTCTTCATTTTCCCTGTGTATTAAGTTTTAAGGAAAACCATGGAGATGAATAACACATTATGTCTCTCTTTCCTAGGACTGGGAATTACTTAGGGAAGTACTTTTCAGTTATTTGTCAAGCAGAGTTCTTCACTACAGGAACTAAGTCACACAAAATTTGGGTCACTGTTGTTGGGTGCAAGTCAATAGAAACTACAGCTGCCTTCTCTCAGCTTCCTGTTTCCCTCCCCTACTCCCTTTACAAGTGAATCCCACTTCAGGTGAAACCAGTGCAATTCTGTACCAAAAATTAAATTTTATACACCTCACATACATGTATGTATACACATATACATACTCTATAGTTTACGTTGATGGCCCTTTTAGTTTTGGTTACATTTTGAAATGATAGTAGAACAAGAAAAGTTCTTTCAAAACATGAATAAGTATTAAAGAAATCTATAGAGAGGGCAGAAGAGTGGTTGTGGCTCTATTAAACATGTGTAAATGAAAGGATTGCCCTAGTCTAAAGAAGTGTTAAATACACAAAAGTGGTAGAATCTGTGGTAGAAGCCAGGCCACATGAGGAATGGTTTTGCTCTAGTGAGGAAAAATACTTTAGACTAGGGAGTGACTATAAATAGTATGAATGAGTAGGAGGAAGTAGTATTGCTAAACTCTTGCCTTTTGAGAATCTAGAGGATTTTTAAGTGTTGTGGCTCTATCTCTGGAAATAGTGTCAATAGCAAAACCAGAAATAATATGTAAGCTAGTAATAAGAACTCACACTTTTAAATGAATGAGAACACTAACTTCACGATGTGCATTTCAGTACCTGACTCAGGGACCTCCCTCTCTGATCTTTTGAAAGGGAGCAACTGATCAGAGCTGTCAAAGAACCAATAAAGACCTTTCCGTATTTCACTTTGCAAATGTGAAGACCATGTTCTTCTGATTCTTAAAGAACCAGACCACTCTGCTTACATACATTTGTGTAAACATTTGTAATTAATTTTGATTAGCACATCTGTCACAGAAGAGGAGTATTTTGAACATTGTTATATTTTACTGGTTTCTTTCTGTCTACCAGGTATATGAGAGTATGTATATGCTGTAAAGAAGTTATAGGCAATCAATGGAATATAAATTATGCTTTTCATCATTACTGATGACAACAGCATGGAAAGGTCTAATGATTCTGTGATTCTGTGAAAGATACAGTGACATGCAGAGAGTGAGAAGAACAATGTGTGTAAGAAAAGACTGCAGTGATGAGGAAGGTCATCCCAACTGGTTTTTAAATATGTAAAACAACACTGCAAGAAGACAGAGGATAAGATGCCCTCCATGTCTGAAGGAAATAGGATTTGGGGTAACAGACATAAATTGTAGCAAGAGATATCCTATATAGACCTAACAGAGAAAAAAAGATAAAATGACAGCATTTTCAAAGTAATTATTATGAAAAAATTGAAAAGATTCGGTGGAGAGGTTGTTATGTCTGTATTATAGAATATCTTTAAACATAATCTAGATACCTCTTTACCCCTCCTGTAGGCAACACAATGGGATGGACTAGAAGATACCTTGAATCCCTTCTAGCACTCCAATTCAATGTTTTTCAGTACACTTGATTGTATTTCTCTTGCCTTTTAAAAACGAAAAAGCATATCCTTCACATAGCCTCTTTTTCACTTTGGTTCTGCATTAATTAAACATCTCTCAGTAGATGTTTCGAATCAGTTTTCCCCAAGACGGAATGATAACCTAAATCCTACACTTCAACATACTTGGGCCTGCCTTTGCGTCTCCATCATGCATTTTAATTTCTGAATTGCATGTGGATTTTTCTGTCACATGTTATACACGTAAGCATATGTTGGGTCTTCAGATATGCAAAATGTAAAAGCAATTTAAAAATGCATTTACATAAGTAAATAATTTTTATAAGGAAATAATCTTAATAAACTACTGTTCTTCAAGATTTTTGTTCATATGTTACTGGATTAAGTTAAAACACGTCTCAGTCACCAGTATGAACATATATGTATTTGTAGATGAAGAAGAACTAGAAATGAAATGAAAAAAATAATTAAAAGCCAAATATTCTCAGTCAATGTGTAAATTTTCGGTTATGAAATTAGTTGCAAATTTTGTAGCCAACTCATGCATTTTTAATGATACAAGCTAAACCTTACATCTGGCCATACTGAAATTTTGAATGGGATGTAGGTTGTCCTATTTCAAGATACATGTTTGGCAGCTGCTGATAAAATCAAGACATAGTAACGTTAGGTTATAAAACAGTTGAAAGAAGACTATGTTCCTTCCTAAAAGGTTGTCATTTACAGAATTTATGATGTTTGGATACTTTTATTACCAGATTACCCTTTAAAAATTTGAGCACAAACGTGTAATTTTTGTCTTCAGTAAATTCTCCTGCTGGTTTTAAGCAGTGGTATCTGAGCAGAAGTTGTTTTACAACTTTTAGTCTCTGAACTCTGGAACGCATTTATACAGTTTAGCATTGAAAGAAACAGATAAAGTCACTCTCTTTTGTGTCGCCTCCTCACCTGCCACAATTTCCTGAGGTTTAAAAGTAGTATACTCACACATCTCACTGCAGAAACTGCACAGAGGTTTTCCTCCTGATCCATTCATGTTTTTCTTATTTGTACACTGATCCACTCAAGCAGAAGGAAATTGTGTCCTACATGTGACCTCAAAGTTTAGACAAATAATTTTTTTCCCTGTCAAAGGCTAAAACATCCATACAAATATGATCATCTAGAAGATAACTGAGACCTGTACTTTATGTATCTATACCTTGCGGGTTTCAACTTTCATCTGATAGAATGATTGCAGTCTACTGGATTTTGGACCAAAATCTGATCTCATTCCAGAATCAAGTTATGCTTGTATAACTTAAATCAGATTTGAGACTTATATGACATTACATTGTATTAAAAGAAACTGCTATTTGCTTTACTGTGACCGTCATTCTGAGATGTGTTGTGTACTCTTGGTGTGCATGCATATCAAAAGCTCAAAAATATATTCTGACTATTCTCTGCATATTCTGACTAGCCTCTTTTGAAGCCATAAATGTTAGGCAAGTATGCAGAGAGGTAATGACAACCCCTGTCTTCTGCTTTCTTTGCCACAGCATAGGCCAAGCACATTCTCCATTCTGAAGTGGGAAATGACAGTGGGCTGTGGGATATAGCAATGAGTCTGAGTTAGATGTTTTCTTTCTGTTCTTTTCTCTGTATCTACCTTGAACCACTTGAAAAGGCTGTGTAGAATTAAAACAAATGAATTGTTACTTTTTACAGTGGAGAACTCTATTGCTTGTTATCTCAGGTGACTGCTAAGTGCCCTCCACATTTATGGAAAAAAGAAGACAGCTGCCCTCTCCAAAGCAAAGGCTGCATGTGTCCTGGTGGAAGAACCATTAACTTGATATCATGACTCTTGTGACTCCAGAGTTTTGACATCAGGTTGCATTAAGTCTGGGGACATTTGGGATGGTTTTTTCTTCTACTATCTATAAATACAATACTGAGACTTTAAAAGACTTAGTTGCCCTAGTTCTATTTAGATTAAAAGATATGCCACTTAGGATTGCAAAATGGTGAAGCTAAAAAGCTGGGTTTAGGAGAAAATGTGGTGGACGCATTATGTAGTTTAGCAAAAATACCAAAGGAATTTGGGAAAAACTGTGTGTGTAGCTACAGTAGAGTTTTTCTTTAGGGAAGCAGAAGCATGATACATCTGCCATAAGCTCTCATAATTTTGCTGTCTTGTAGGTTAAAATGGCTGGAAATAAATAAGGATTTTTCTTAGGCTCATTATGGAACTAGTGATCAATCCTAATAAAGTATTATTAAAAATCCAGAATGGACAAAAGAGGAAAAATTCTCTCACTGTGAAAGCACCTACAGATTTTAAAGGGATGCAGTTGTTTCAGAATGTGAATATAAATCATGATACTGTGGTTACAGGTGACAGGTGAACATTAATCTAGCCAAGATTCATATTTGGGGTTATATATGCAGTCACATCATCTCTGAAATATAGTTTGAGCAATAATAAGGCTTTTCACAAATGCATGTCAACTCTGAATTATACAGATTAATCTACTGCTATCCTCCCATACAACTCTGAAGTGACTCTTCTACCCACAGAGAGTTCAGAAAATAGTCAAATCTTATTATTTTATAGACTTATTCTCCTCTAAGAAAAATAAATAGTTTTGAGAAATTGTTGTGTCATATCCAGTTCCTCTGAGAGAGGAAGTGGGAGGAAGTATTTGAACACATGATTTAAAACTTTAATAAACATTTATCTCCTTACTTATAACACTTTTCGTGGATATGCAATCATAACGATCACAGGGTAGTTTGATCATCATAGAATCATAAAATGGTTTGGGTTGGAAAGGACATCAAAGATCATCTAGTTCCAGCCCACTTGCCATGGGCAGGGATACCTTCCACTAGACCAGGTTGCTCAAAGACCCGTCTAACCTGGCCTTGAACATTGCCAGGAATGGGGCTGCCACATCTTCTCCGTGCAACCTGTTCCAGTGCCTCACCACCCTCACAGTACAAATCACAGCTGATGTATGAAGTCTCTGAGGAAGGTTGGATTTCATTGTTCAAAATGAAAATTAATATTTAAGCTTTTGTCATAGCATTTGCTTTATTTTTAACAATTTGAGGTAAATCTTGAAACTACTTCTCTGAAAAAGCAATTAAGAACTCCAAAATAATCTAAACGTCACTGTTAAGAAGTAATGATTATGACTGCTCCAGTAGCCTTGGCCATGTCTACCAAAATTGTCTTCAGTGTGCTTAGACATGGAGATTTTCAAATCATTATCAGCACAGCAGAAAAAAAAACCCCTGACTTCACTTGGGACTGTTGCCTCCTTTTTTGAACATGTCAATCTCTTTTCTTAGAAAGAAGGAAAACTCTGCATTTTAAAATGTTACTTTAAGAGTAAATGTTGTGTAATATTAGCAGTATCCTGTTTATTACCTGTGACTCAACAAGCTCCAGTGAGTCACAGTCTTAAGAAAGCTTCTGTTGCAACTTCCACCCTGACTAGAAAACAACATTCTATAAATAATCAAGTCAGAAGTACTGAGATGTTTTTTTCCAGATGGAAGTAAATCACATTCAAGGACTTAGCTGAGTTTGGGCCTTTTAGCGTGTATGCCTTTGAAGGCGTTAGCCAGTTGGGTTTAGTAAGTTTTGTGCGTTGTTGTAATACAAATAAAAGGAAAAGTACATGTTTGTCTCACGAAGCTTGGAAAACGACCACACAGAATTGACTCTGTAAATGAGATGGGAGACATTTAAGTTAAGAAATTCTTCAGTGTCACACCTTGGATACTAAATAAGCATTAGTTGTAAGAACAGTCAATGTCAAGGTACTGTCATAAATTACACAATTAGCAAAGGTGCCCAAAAATATATAGTAGATACACTGTGAATTTACTACTTCCTTTTCCAAGGACAGTCCACTTACTATATATGAAGCTTCATGAAGACTCCAAGCTTCTTTTCAAGATTTCAGTCTTTCCAATATATTAGCATCTGTTCTCATTTTCAGTTTTCATTGTGGTTTAGGATCTCTCCTTTTCTTCCAGAGAAGATTATTTGGACTTCGTATTGGAAATTTTTAATTAAGACTCAGCAATCACTTACTGTTAAAAATAGTAACTTGAATTATAAACTTGAGGGAAGCTTAAGGATCAGTTATGTAATATACATTATGTAAGACTAACAATGACATTTCAAACTGAAATAAATTTCAAACTAGCTAGAGGCTTTAGTCAAAATTGTAGAAATCTATGAACTTTCAGAAGTCTGTTAAGCCCAATGAATGTTTCTTTTTTTAAATGAATTACATTTCTTCTCTATTTTCTTATGTTTTGTAACTTTGTGAATTACAACCATAATTCTTATATTCATAATAGTGAATTTATGGAGGGTACATTCAAACAGAATGAGAGAATCCACATATATTTCTTTTAGTATTTTAATATTTTTAAAATGCATATAATGGCTGGGGCTTTGAGCAACATGGTCTAGTGGAAGATTTCTCTTTCCATAGCAGGGGGTTTGGAACTAGATGATCTCTAAGGTCCCTTCCAGCCCTAATCATTCTATGATTCTATGATAACCTATCTGCACAAAAATAAGATTCTTTCCATATTTATGTTATAAACGATCACTCTGATTTTGGCAAAGAATTGGTTCCCATGTGCACTAAATAAGCAAAAATTGATAAGAATGTTTCTTGTGTCTCCTGATGTTCACCAAAGTCTGGTCTCTTTCTTTGCACAGGACTCTGAGTAATTCAGCAAAATCACACACTTCTCTGTTAGTGTTCCAGTTAACTATAGGAGGTGAGATAAAAGCTTTACCTTGATAAATAATCATTTGGTTATGATAATCTTTCCTCTCTTCCTTTTTGCTTTTATGGTGTGCTAAATTATCCAGATATTTCATCTGTTGTTATACTGGATTCCAAGAGAAGTATCCTCTCTTTGTTTTGAAGATGCTTAATTTTTGAATACTTTTTCTCTTCAAAGCAGATGAAATCAAGAACAATAATGGTATGTTACATATTTTACTGCCTTTTAAAAAATGCATGAGCTGTCTCTTCAAGTCAATACAAAAGCTATTTAGTACACTGCATTGCTCAGAAATATTTGTGGCACTGACCCGAGTTCTAAATTTCTTTCTGACTATTCAAGTCTTTTTATTTTCTTGGCTTCTTTCAAGATCTCCACCATTATGACTGAGAAATGAAACAGTCTTATCTGACCAAGAGGCAAACTATTTTGTCGTGTTGAGGAACACACCCACATTTTTGTTTAAACGGGTACAAGCATAAAAAATTCCTTTACACTAACATCTGAGTTGAGTTTTTTTCTGTGCAATGTCACATCTCAGTAGACCAGACTTGGACAAAATTTCAAGTGCTTCCTGTTAGCAGCTGAATTTGGATGAAGTATCCAGTTTTCACTTCATACCATACCTGAGGCAAGTGGAAATAAAGAAAAAAAGAAAGAAAAAAAGAAAAGTGTGCTTTTTCAAATTACAAGGAAAAAATATTGTAAGATATTGTAAGTTCAATTTCATTTGAACTTTTAAAGAAAGGAATCAGTTTGCAGGATGTGTTAATTGAATAATTAATTATAAGATATTTATAAAGTGCCATTGCTCTCCGCTTGAAATTGTACCATAAGCATTTTTGTTCTATTTGTGGTGGAAAGTCTTTAAAAGTTATAAAAGTAAATGCTGCTTGGGGTATTAATTTGCATAAAGCAATATAAACAAAGATTTTGAACTGTATCAAAAATAGTTAAACTATTGAGAATACCAGACGCTTGATGCTCTCTTTAGTGAAACAGGATTATGTTGAAATATGCTGACTTGCCGTCTGAAGTGCTAATGTTGGGTAAGTGAGGGGATGTTTAGGAAGCTTTATACATTTCTGGAAAGCTGCTGTGGTTCCTCAAGCATCAGTATGAGCACTTGTGTGATATCCAGTTCCAGAGCGTTTCCCTGGGTTTTCCAGGGCCTATGGCTCCACAGCAACCCAGCTGCTCCAGGGCACACATTCTAACTGCCACAGAGCTGTGGGAGAACCAACTCCGCCTGTTGCAGAGCTCTGACACAGAACTTGGAAAACAAGGTGGTGACCCCAGCATTTCCAGACACTTAGTTAACTAGCCAGCACTGTGGGATTTCCCTGGAGCACAGTCAGGTTGGATCCAAATGTTAAATGTTTCCAGTTAATGAGATGTTTTGTTGTTTTGTTTGTTGTGGTTTTGTTTTGGGGGTTTCTTTTTTTCTTTCAGCTTTTTCAACTGCTGGTTTCACTCACAGTTTTGCCACTGAATTCAGTGGGGCCTCTATTTTACACTAAGGGTTTTGTGAAATTAACTGTTATTAGTGAAGTTTGACTTGGTTTAGATGAAATCAAAGTCACTCATCAGAAGTGGTAAATACCAATTGGTCAAGGTGTGTCTGGATGATACAGAAGTTCACCACATTAGTCAACAAACTGAAACCACAAACTTTCTTCTGTTTGCAAGCAGAAGGAAACGCACCACCATATGGGTATCTAAACCCTGAGACTGTTAAGTGTATAACAGAGGAGAGGTGGCCGCCACAGGCACAGGATGTTATTTAAGCTAATAAAAAAAAACCAACGAGGTTTAAACCTATGTGGTGAAGTAATCATAATACAGACTGTTTATTAATCATAATATGAACTGTTCATCACTGAAAACACATTAATGCACAAATAGTTCAAAATACCCTGATGGGGAGAAATTCTTATTTCATGGATGTAGTAACTGTATTTTGTTTTTTTCTCTCTGAGTAATGTAGATTTGTTATATTTGGATCCCCAACTCAGTGTGACGTCCATTTTTTCCAAATAAGAAAGAGAACAAAGCAAAACATTACATGTTACTTCAACAGAGTACTGGGAAATTTCAAGGTTTCCAAAGTTTCCTTGTTGAAAGACACTGTCCAGTAAGTAATGCTGGCAGTATTTTTCATAAATGCCAAAAAATAATTATATTAAAACCTGCAAATATTACCACAGAACTCAGCAAGGCTGAAATAAACTACTCCAAATAAACTACTTTTGGCTGCTGTTGAAAGTAAGTGTGGTTTTAAAATTTGTGGTCACCTTCACTCGTACAAGAAAAGGAAGTGATTTGGTTTGGAGTTTTGTTCTTGTTTTAATTTTGTGTTTGAGTTTGTTGGGGTTTTTTTAATAGATGTGCTCATTATAGCAGAAAGTAGGTGTTTTTTTCTCGGAAGCAGAATCTTTTGGTCATCTTGAACTCATGAATCCCCACATATACTATTTTCACTTACATAAATCTTTCATGGAAGAAAAATTAGTATATATTATGTTTGAATAAAAAGTCAATTTCTCATTCTCATTCTTCTGTCTTATTTTCAACTGCGGTGAAAGGATGCAGACTTCTCTCTCAGCTCTTTCATGGAATCGGTAGCATTTAAGGACTTGGGTGTTAGTTTGCTCACAATGCTACAAAGACCTCAAATTGGTCTTTGTCGCATTTCTACAAAATTTCAACTCTGATTCAGTGTCCTGGTCTTTACTTTCAAGGTCTTTAATATCTTCAGCCCACTGTATTAATCTCTTATTTCTCTGACACAGCAGAAATGTACAATGAAGCTCAGGCTCAATGGTTCAGGAGTAATGACTTTTGGGGGAAGCAATCTGAACTACGGAATGAGGCACTAAGGTGGTAAGAACCACCTCAAGCTTGAGCACTTTCTGCCCTGAATTCAAAGGTGCAGCCTGCTGCCTCAGACAGTTTATAGAATCACAGAATCAGAGAATTATGTTGGAAAAGACCTTTAAGATCACCAAGCCCAACTGTTAACCTAGTACTGCCAGTCCACCACTAAATTATGTCCCTAAGAGCCCCATCTACACATCTTTTAAATACCTTCACGGAAGGCGACTCACCACTTCCCTGGGCAGCCTGTTCCAATGTTTGACAACCCTTTTTCAGAGAATAAATATTTCCTAATATCCAATCTAAGCTTCAAACTTTCCAGCACTAAACAGCAAGGGTCATTGGACAATTAAGCAGACACTGAGTAACTTTATGTACAAAGTGACAGTGTTAGATTGCAAGCTGCCTTTATTAAATCACTTCAAGTCAAAAAATAAGCAGAATCTTACTATGTATTTTTCTTTTTAAAAGAACAGCAACTGATGATACAACAGTCAAAAAAAATCAGAACACTGTAATGCCAGTATTTATAATAACATAGAAATCAATTGTTAAAAATGAGTAAAAGTATTCGAGATAGCTTGTAAGCAAAGGAATATATTCCACAGAATACAAATGTATTCTAAAATTTTCTTTACGGCTGGGCAATTGTGCTAATATAGATACTGTATTTCATTAAAAACACATAGAAATCTATTCATGTGCAATGCATTAAAAATAATTTTTCTTTCAGCAGACACTTCATAGAAGAAATTCTCTAGAAAAGTGTAATATTATAACCATAAATTTAATAAACTAAAGATTCAGACTGTAGTTCAACTTACTGTTTCAGTCTTTCTACCTATATATTTATTTATAATACACACAGTTATTATACAGGAAAAAAACCCCCTTGCCTTCAGCTCATAAAAGGCCACTTCAGGGAAAAAGCAAAGAAATCTATTCTTTTCCCTCACTGATAATATTTGGCACTGTAGTCAAGTTGGAAGTGTCAAGAGTCTATGATCTTGTCTCAGGAAAGTATTATGTGTTGAGATTCAAAAGCTGCAAAGGAACACAACCATTTGATTGGGCTGTCTGCGTGCTGTGGCCTCTGGGTCCTCATCCTGTGTGGTTTTGCATTGTACCAGTTGGTCCTATTTGAACTCCCATATATTTGTATGTTATTCTGCTTTTAAAAGATACCAAGTCACAGGCCACCTACCATGTCTGTTGTGAGGCTTTCCAATGGCTAAATACTGTCACCATAAGCTGTGACTATGCAGTCTCCGAGTACCTTCCCCTTGATTCCCTCAACCCCCATCAACCTCTTGTTGATCTGTAGCTTGGGTGGTATTAATTTGGTCTAATTTTGCCAACTAGAGCTGAGCAATTTAACTCAGCTAGTTGCTTATCTTCCCCCATAGTCAATGGAAGAAAAGCAAGATACCAGGGAACATCTTTTTTGAAACTTATCTACCTATGACTGATGAGAAGAAAGGCTTTCCAGTGTACCTATTTGTCACCACAGACTACAAGAGTAGAATGGATATCTGTGTGATGCACCTAAGCTTACACATTTAAAGTTAGATTAAATTAGATTCATTCTATTAAGAAACTTTGAGATCAAGAATAAAAAAGTAAATCACATGTCCACCAAATGAAATCCAGCTAAAGAAAGAGCTAAGGGAAAACACCCAGTCTCCTCTTCACTCTCAAACCGATACGCCTTTCAGGCCAAAAGGGAATTTAATGCTATTATTGTTGTTTTAGTTCTCTGAGTCTGTAAGTCTGTAGTGCAGTAAGCTCATTGCTGCTAGGACAAAGCGAGCTTGTCAGGAGCTATCAGAAAATGAAGCTAAAAGTCTTGCTGAAGCTTTACTGAGCATATTAAAACAATTTTAAAAGTTTTACAGCTTGGCTGAACATGAGTAGATTCTCACTGAGATGAAAAAGAACCAACTGGTGCTGTAACACATGGAGGTACTACAGCTCTTCAAAGAAATATGTTTTAATATTGGGAAATGAACCTATTTTTCTCTGATCTCCCTCTTGGAAATAGCAGAGTGGTTTTCACTGAAACTTCCCTCCAAAATTTCACTTGAAATAAACAGAAAGCATGGAAAATTCAGCCTGATCAGTGAAATCTGGCAAAATAAAAAGGAACAGAGTTTATAATGAAAGTTTCATGTAATCTTAATTGCAGGCAAGTCTGCCAAGTTCTACCTGCTATTATGGGTGACAGCAGAGGATATTATGCTTTTGTATAGCACTTTGTTTTGCTTTGTCCCCTCAGCCTGAGAACAAATTTAAGCCTAAAAGAAAGTGCTTTGCAATGGTATTCAGTCTTGGTTACAAAATGTTTGAAGAACAATGATCTGGAACAGCAATGGCTAGCTCAGCTTTGTTCTTCTTCAGAAGTCAGAATGTGAGGATCAGCTACTGTATACAGATAATGCTCTAATTAGGCTAACATTCTTAGAAGAGTGGTATGTCCTTAAAGCCTCTTTAATAATTTCCTGGTAGAATCACCGCATGAGCACATAAAGCTATATTCAGAAAAGTACCTGCACTCCCCATTGATTATTTTTGTGACATAGGAAGGCAAATGGTAAGTTCATGGACATGTACTTATGCTTGAAAGTTAAGCGATACTGCTATCCAGATATGTCATGTGTGGTGGGTACTACTAGGAGGAACACTGGATTGTTCATATTTTAATAAGACCCATATTACTTGCATACATATGTTGTGAAAGACTCTTTCGTATTTGTATGTATACATATTTAAATACTGGTGTGTTTATGTTTAAACGTAAACATCAGCCAGACGTTTTTTACTCCCATGTGCATGACAGATAAAAATGATTGTGATCCAAGATTGTCCTGCGACTTACGAAGGTTGATGCAAGTTGCATCTTCTTCCTGCCCAAGAGGGTTAGAGGGGAAAAGGCTATCAAGGATGCAAATATTTCCTGTATGATCAAAGTGTTTCTCCTACAGTCCTTCAAGTAAGATGCAGGGAAGCCACGGCGGCTGCCTGAGAAGAACCAGTCATGTACATTTGAAGGTTTACAGTAATACTCTACCAATAATCAAAGTTTTTTTAAAAATCTCTGAAAACTTATTAAGCTACAGGTACAGATATTGCATTAATCTGGATCTAAATTCTTGAAAAATTTTTACTTTTTTACTTGAAAGCTCATGTTGAAAGTTACAAATTTCAAATACATTTCCATTTAAATGAATGTGAATATTTTGTAGTTGTATGAAATATAGAAAAAACAAAACTCAACAATAAGCACCCCTGCCCAGCTGTCATTTCTCCTACTTAAAAAAGCTTTGATATTAACTTAGATTGTTGCTTATAGTTTCTATATAATCAACTATAAAATACACCTAAAATTCATACTCATATTCATAATTCCCGTAATTTGTCCTCTGACACCTCTCCAGCCAATGTCCAGAAGTTCTCTAAAACTTTCAGATGCGAAGTTGAAGAAGCAAACTCAATTCACTGCCTGCTCAGTTGTACCTTTAATTTGGAATACAACTGGACAGGTAGTCCTTGACTACAGCATGTTTGCCTGTGGCCATTCCAGTGTTTCCAAGTTCTCACCCTGCAGG
>NW_009941277.1:20429-28712 GCF_000696875.1 Nestor notabilis | reverse complement strand
TACCTGTGAGCAAAGTTATCGATTCTTGTAAGGGCTTCAGCCTCCATATGAGCAGTCTGGTGCTTTTGGAAAGGTGTTTTATGATATTGAGTTGGGTCAGGGTGGTAGTAAAATGAGCTTTCTTATCAGCATAATTGTAAGCCCTGCGGGCCATGTGAAAATATAAGCTGAATACTTATGAAAAAGAGGAAGAACTCAGAGACCCTTCTAAATGCTCATGTTAATGTTTTAGCTGCTTCATGCTGTTCACACTCCAGTTCTACTGAGGGGACATATAGCGTATGGGACTTCCAAGTACAGACAGGCTGTCCCATGTGGGGAGGTGTCCAATATTCGACATGGCTCTTGAGAGAAACCACAGGCCCTCCAGAGGCTGAAAAATGAAAAGGCTATTAATTTTAGCTTAAACTTCCCTAAAACTGTGTCAGGAGGTGGCAGGTTCTTACAAAAGATACCAAGTAGAAGGAGAAAAGGAGAAAGGAAAGAAAGAAGGAAAGAAAACAGAGAAATAGCATCACCCACCCCATGGATCCAGCGACGTCTTCTCGGTCAGTGAGTGGAAGTCCTTTCAGATGTAGACTCTTCAGTTGTAGTCCCTGTGGTCAGTGACCCCACTCGGGTCCAGGGTGGAGGAACAAACCACGTGGCTGTAGGACGGTGCCTTTTTATAGGGTCTGGCTCTCCTGGAACCCTCCCACAGGTCAGACTCACTTGCAGGGACCTGGTGAGCCCCAGACCCAGCTCATGTTGTGCCCTGGCAGGCGCCGCAGTGTCTGTGCCGCTGTCTCTGGCAGCTTTTTGCCCCAGCAGTTGATCTTCACGGCCTCAGGGCAGACAACACAGGGAAGCATCCCACACCTTCGTGGATCGGGATCCCCACTCAGCACCACCCCTGCCGTTTGCACAAGCGACAACAAGCTGTCAGGTCCTTTGTCTTTTGAGTTGTTTTGAGACACACAGAGAAAAGGGTCTCTTGACCTTACAAAGGTATTGCTTAGAAGGTGGTACTTCTGACTGCTTTTACACTTTCCTGGTGAGAAAACTTATATGGTGACATACTTCAGCATACTTTTTTATTCTTACTTTTTTCTTTTACACTGGAAGAAGAGCAAGCTCATACAGGATAACAGCAGAGCATTTCTGAAATGGCAGTAAATAACATACATGTGATGATATACTCAAGAATCATCATGCCCATAATTAGTGCAATGGAGCCACAATGAAAAGCTAAGCTAATTTTGGGTATCTACCTAATGAACACTGTTAATTTAAATTAGTCAGATGTTTAATTTTCCAATTAAGTAAGCCTTACTTGAATCAAATGCAAGTGGAGATAATTTCACAGGACTCCACTGAAGTCCAGAGGAAACAGGTTTTCTACGTTTCAAAACATATATATATACTATAAGTGTTCAAAACCAAAACAATGAAAAACTAAAAACTCAAACCTGAAACAGACCATGAATAAAAAAATACTATGATGAAACTTGTACAAAAAGGAAACCAAATAATGTCAAATAGACCCAGTTTTCATTGTTCCTCCATCACAGATTCAAATGGATAAGTAAAGCTATTCACAGGGCAGGATTTTAGCATTCACTGAGTTCCTTCTCTAGTTCTACCACATTGATTATGGAATATGGTTGGCTATAGATGGCTAATACAGTTAATGAAGCAGCTGGCCCATTGGATGTGAAACCTGACACAGTAAGGAGAAGAGGCCTTAGTTTGGTAATCTTTGTGTCCTGTGAATAACCCTCCTTCCTCTGCCCTCCATTTACATCTGGAGAACATTTCTTTCTGCCTTTAAGTGTCAGCTCTGAGAGAAACCACCTACACACTCCAGATGATCCCCAGCTATGTACATAATTCCTCCATAAGCAACCAAACAGGTCAAGTTATTCTTTTCATCAGTTCAGAAAACTCAATAATAAAAGTTCCCATATTTTGAACATAGGATTTTCGTTGTTTTTTTTTTTTTTTTTTGAGATTGATGCTTTTACTTAACATTTTTGTCTCTGCTTTAGTTAATTCCATTTCAAAATGCTTCTGATGCATTTAGGGTACAAAACTGACCAGGAGGGAATATACAATGGGAGGTTTTACATTAAAATTTGCAGCTCTTCTTAAAAGCAAGTTGTGTGGCCAAAAGCTCTGCTTTACTGAAGTTAGTAACCATTGCAACACTATTTACAACTTTATGCAGCTCCAAGCTATGTAATTAAGCATGTACATTCATTCCAAAATGACAGATGGACATATGATTAACTCTGATGCCATATTCCCTTGGCATGTGTAAGAATCATTCCACTGTCTTTCCTCCCTCATTCCAATATCTTTTCTGCAGACATTAACTTCTCCATTGAAAGTACAGACCTGACTGTGCAAGGAGTTTTATACTCTCAGGTCTTTGTTGTATTAAAGGGCCACTGTGAAAGGGCTAGGGCTCCCTTGCATGCACTTGCTGAAATCATGAGATGTATTTTTTAAGTATGGACATTGAAACTGAAAAAGGAAATACTTGCAACTTCTTTTTCTCTTTTGACCACAAAATAAATTAATGAAACAGAAAAACAAAAAACCAACAGCAACAAAAAAAACCCAACACAAAAAAAACAAAAAAAACCAACCAAACAAACACAAAAAGAAACTCAAAACACACACACACATACAAAAAAAACCAAAACCAAACCCTGCCACTAAAAACCCAAACAAAACCACCAGACAAACAACATGTTGGGTTTTTTCCCCCTGGTATTGTTCAAATCCACAGATTGGACAGCACCTGAATTCACAGGCTTTAGACTCGAATAAAAAACTAAGAAAGTTCCAAGTCTGAAGTTTAACTTGTTAGTCACTGGAAATTTACACATACTTAGAGACATGATAAAGATCTTTGAGATACCACTACTAGATGTGAGGCATTTGAATGGAAAGCCCCTCTAGGTAGGAGGGTTGTAAACTGGAGAATGGGAACTGCAAAAGCAGCAACTAGGTGCAAGCAAAAGGTGCTGGTAATAGAATGAATCAGAGGTCAGATATATAGTCTTATTCTAGAAGTCATCGTGATTCTGTTCTCCCAGACCTCCATATTACTCACTTTAACATAAAAGTGTTTTTCAGTCCAATTATTGCATACATAGACATTATCACCTCAGAAACATAAGTACTGGGAAAACAAAAGAATGTATCACAAAAATTAGGAACCAATAGAAAAACAGATGATCAGTTACACACCACTATTTCCAGTACTGAGTCTTTACCTACTTTTAATAAACTATGTATGTATTGCAGAACTGCTTAACCAAGCAGGCAATAGTCCACACCACCAGTTCGCTCTTATCCCTGCTAGTTGTATCATCGAGGTTAGAATTTGAACTGGAAAAGATATTTTTACTGCAATCAACCTAGCTTTGGCTTTGTACCTGAACACTTAGGTATGCTCACACTGCTTGATGCATACTTGCACATCTTGTGTATTTTGTGAAAACTAGACTCATCCATAGCATAAATCACAGTATCCCAAACCCTCTCACAGCAGAACCTGGCACATTTGTTGAACTGTGGATTGTGAAGAAAATTAAGTGCAGGCACACAGCCTTTCCGAAGGACATTTCACCTTCATCACATGTCTTTTCACTAGGGGTTTTGCTAAATCGAAGAACTTTTTGCTGGTTTTGTTGCTTTGCTTGCCACAGCAGTACATAGTAAATGAAACAGCAGAATGAAAATGAATGGAGACCAAGCTGTTTGTGAACCCAGAGGTTAAATTATCAGATAGCAGCAATGTTAGGATGTCACCTTGCATCTGCTACAGCTCATGGCATTGCTGACCAATATTCTGTGATGGACACCAGCTCTCTTGGTGGAACAGTAACCAAAGAGACCTGTCTAGTCTGACACACAGCGCCATACACAGAGGCAGAAAGGAGCTCAAGAGTATTTGGTTTAGTCCAAGGACCCAGTCATACTGGAAATGAGCCTTTCTCCTTCTGACTGACAGCCACTCCCATGATATTTCAACACTTTTGCTACCACTCTGGATCCGAACTGTGAAATGCAGATGAGAGAAAACAGGGTTTGGGATTTTTATTTTTATTTTATTTTTAGTTAAGACAGGGCAGTGATTTGTTTATTTTTCTCTTTTTTCACTGTTGTGTTAGAATGTTCTTAACAGAGTCTTCAGCAAAATTTTTTGCTGGGCCTTCTTTGCACCATGGAGTACATGTGTACCCTCGCATCCAACTACCATATATTCTAAAAGATAAAATGCCATTAATTTTGTTTTATAGAATAAATACTGTGGCTATTATAATGTATTCATTCCATAGCTTGCTCTGTCAGTATTCTGGTCATAAGGATTTTAAACAGGTGAAACAATATATTTAAAATAACATTTTATTGATGTTTCCACATTTCCTCATTTTACTCATACAGGCAGTGCCGGGACAGAGTTAACATGTAATATATTCATAGAAAACCAAACTATGATGTCAGTTAAGGTATGCACCACAGTAATTTCATATTTTTCTTTTACTTTAGTTAATATTTATGCAGCTACAATTTTATGTTTACCAGGACTTGCTTATTTTTTGTTATTCCATCGTTTTCTTCTCAGCTCTGCCACTTTTAGCTTTTGCACGTGCTGTTCTCTCCACTCATGGAAAAGCTTCTATGAGGTTGTACGAATCTTTTCTGGTTCAAGAGCAAGAACAGCTGACTGCATCACTATTCACAGGCATAACATATCACTTTACTATCCCTACCTTTAAAACAGGACTTTGTGTATACATGTATCTGTGCAAACAAGGGATTACTGTATGTGGAAGTGTCTCTTGCAGATCACGGTAGCTCTAAGGCTGTGAACATCCTTTTAACTTTTTCTTTTGGGGTGAGGGTGGGGGAAGGTTGGCAAAGTCTATCAAAGGTATGTTTTTGCAGTTAACGTGAAGCCACTTTTTCCAACTGAAGCAAAGCAAGGTGGAAGTAGATGAATACACTAAAAACATGGCTAAAATAAAAAAATGCAGCTATTGAACCACAAATATGGTGAAAGTCATCACTGGAAATTAGAGCAAAAGTTGTTTAAAATGTTACCCATAGCATCTAGAGTCACACATTTTTTATTTACTTTGGCTTTGATATCAACTACAAGCCACAGATGTTATGTTATTAATGAATGCCTGGATCTGTTACAGTCCCTGAGAACTATGCTTTTTAACACTCTGGTGCTAGGATACTCCACTCAACATGTAATGATACATATGGTGTCAACTTTATTCCATCTCACAGCTCATTGCCATCACACTAATGTTATTATGCTACATAAATCTCTTTCAGATGAAATGCATTTCTCACATTTGGCAGATGCTTCCCTAATCAATATACTAAAAGGTGATCTAATGAAAATAATGTGGAAAATCATCCCTTCTTCTCTCTTTGAGGAAGACTACCCTGGATATGAGGGGTGGGAGAGGGAGAAATCAGTTGAAAGATTAATGGGTCTTAATGGAAAGCTACATCTAAGAAATCCATAACAGATTTGCAGCAAACGAATCATAAACTGAAAGCTCATATACATATATATATATGAACACACAGTTAAATCTTCTTCAGGATTTGTATTTTGTTTGTAAAAATCAATACCTACATAGCTGTTTAACTAATTTTTTTCTTGCTGTTTTAGCTTGCTAATTATAAATGTGTTTCACAATAGGCTTTTTGATTTCAGTTGTTTATTTTGTCTCCTCAGAGCTGGAAATTCTCTTAACTATTTAGTCAGTAGCAGGGTATTGTGATATACCAAAAACCATGTGCAGTTATTGCAAGTAAACCTATAAAGAAGCCAATATAAAATAGAAACAAATAATACTTTCACAACTTAACCAACAGAAAGCATGAAATACAAATTTCAGTGTTCTTACTACTCAAGTCAAACATTTTACCTGCGATAATCCCAGTCACAGAGAGTTTCTTTAATTTTTCCTCTCATTTTACATCCAGTAAGAGAATTCAGATGACACAAATGCAGTAAAGGAGTAGAAGTAACCTTCAGAATCACAAGTACCATCTTTGCCTTGCCGACATCTAATGCGTTATACAACAAGGAATAAGAGAGTGGGTAGACCATCTAAATGATGATCTACCATCATTTATGAGTTACACCTTCAAGGTGAAGGAGGATTTTCACCTTCCTGGGACCCATATTTCTAGTGTGGACTCCAAAAAGCCTTTCCAGGCACCTTAATGTTTTATGAGGAATGAATGAGGAGAATTAGGTACTGTGAAATGGGCTCCACAGTTAGAAAGGGCACCTAAGTAGACCAATAAGCAATACTGAGGAGAAAATGTGCTTAAATTTCTCCCTATCCACCAGACACAGAGTTAAGAAATCACATTGCTTTTGGGTTCTCTCTAAAGTTTGGAGGCCAGCTATACTGTTAGGTCTACTGTAGATTCCCTCTGCTTCGCTAGAAGGTGGCAGCTGTTTTATCATGTCCAAGAGTGCAGAATTAGCTCCAATAGTGTGAATAGCCAAACAAAAATGTAGCAACTCTGCATATAGCTGGGAATCCAGTGGGCAAACTGCTTTCTTTGGCTTGCAGGAAGAGAGACGTGTTTTGTAGAGCAGTTTCACAGAGGGATTCATGATGGTCTTCCCTGCAGGATACAGTGAAGGAAAACAAGTGTCAGAGCCAAAAGGGATGTAAATGGTGGCATGAATATATGTTCCTCCAGAAGAATATAGAGTGTTAACAGCTGCCTGAGAATCTGTAAGAAATCTGTAGGAAAATAACAAGTGGGTAGCTTTTGGCAGAGACTGTATTTCAGATTTTGTTTGGTTTGATACATTTGTTTAAAAGGGTAATAACAATAAAAATGCCTGAAATAATCACTACTGAGCAACAACATGGAAGAGAAATGAGATAGTAAATAATCCATTTGCATATCCATTTCAATTATCAAGACCATTAATGGACAACAATACAGGTTATTTACAACTTTCTTGAAATTGCTCCAAGTTGAGAGAAGGGATTACTGTGGGTACCGATGTAACTTTTTCCCAATATAAGATCCTTATGTAAAAAGATCTCAAGGTATAAAGGTTTAGAAGTGTGCAAGAAAGACAACTTGCAAAAGCTAAGACAAAACATGGGACTTTATAGGCCTTGTTATTTTTTACACCAAACCACCCATCTGAAGTGCTGTGGTATGCCTGTCCATGTTCTCCAGTAGCTCTTGATTACCCCAGTTTAAATAAAGCATCTGTCAATATTCCCATTGAAGTCTCTATCAGCTCTGAGCAAAACCACAGATCCAGCTGGACTTCAGCATGGCTGCCTTCAGTTAAGAGCTTTTTCCCCCATTTGGTGATAACAGATTACATATGGCCCAGTTTAAAAGCCATGTGGGGTTTCTGTGGGAACTGCCTTCACACTGGCTGGGTCCCATTGCAGCTGCCTAGTAAGTCATTAATGGGATACAGAGGAAAATAATACAACTTCCAGATTTAATTTCCATAGTGGTGTCCAAGTCCAGCACAGAGCAACACCTCTTTTCTTCCCACCCTGGCTCTGTTTTGCAGTCTCTGTGGGACTCTGCCCCTGAAACTCCAAAGACATGCAGGGAAACCGGGCCCCCTCAGCAGAAGCGTGTCTGCCCCACCAGCTCCAGACGTAGTGTACCAGGGCTGTCTTTAAAGGCAAACAAGAGGTCAGTTCACTTTGTCACATGAAAGGTTCTTCTCACACTCCAGAAGGAACTGATTATCCAAACACAGCCTTTCCTTATGCCCAGGTCAAAGGAACAAACTCCATCATCTGTTAATGTGGTGTAAGCAGAGTCAGATACACCTGCAAGATTTAGGAGTGTGCACTGATCACCATCTGGCACAACCTTCTAACCAAAGTTTGGGAAACAAGAAGGGGCAACCGGTGCAAGAGACAGACTCCCTAAGCTCCCAAGAGTGTTAGGATTATGACTGTCACTTTATCGTTGCGCAGATTGTACCCAACACAAAAAAGACAGTCTGGAGTTACCAAGGCAGAATGCGGAACACAAATACCTTTTCACCCAATAAAAAATAGCAACGCCTATACAAAGCACCGGTACTGTTGGAGGAGAGGGCACGAATGCCTTTGTAAAGGACTATGTTGTGCACATAGACATGTGCAGCAGCACAGTTGTTACAAAGGAATCCCAGTCAGATTATTTCAATCTTCAGTTCTCTCTCTTCTGCTCTCGTATGTGTGTGTGTGTGGCATTGTCTCACCAACTTACACC